>NW_024082108.1:0-201305 GCF_003009895.1 Hyaena hyaena | reverse complement strand
TTAGGCTCTTTCCATGTTTTAGCTATTGTGGAGAGTGCTGCTATGAACATTGGGGTCCATGTGCTCCTATGCCTCAGCATTTCTGTATCCCTTGGGTAAATTCCTAGCAGTGCTATTGCTGGGTCCTAGGGGAGTTCTATTGTTAGTTTCCTGAGGAACCTCCACACTGTTTTCCAGAGGGTCTGTACCAGTTTACATTCCCACCAACAGTGTAGGAGGGTGCCCGTTTCTCCACATCCTAGCCAGCATCTAGAGTTCTCTGATTTGCTCATTTTAGCCACCCTGACTGGCGTGAGGTGGTATCTCAGTGTGGTTTTGATTTGTATTTCAGGGAATCAGTTCTTAAATGAATTAAAATCTTGAAAGATGTAACTAATCAAATTCAAGAAAAAACAAGTAACATGACTTCTCTTAAATTTATTAAAGATGTTGAATTCATACTTAGAATCTTCTCACAAATAAGTTACCAGGTCCATAGGGATTTATTAATAATTTGTACTGAACATTTAAAAAATAGTAATACCAAACTTCTCAGTGGGGCACCTGGATTGGTTAACTGTCCAACTCTTGATTTCAGCTCAGGTCACTATCTCAGTTTGTGAGATTGAGCCCCACATAGGGCTCTGTGCTGGCAGCGTGGGGTCTGCTTGAGATTCATTTCTCTCTCTCTCTCTCTCCTGCCCCTCCACAATTTGCACACTCACTCTCCTCTCAAAAAATAAACATTAAAAAAATACTTTAAAGCTTCTCTAGGAAATGGAAAAAAATTTTTTCACTTTGGAAAATTTAAACCATTATACCTTCAAATATTTTTTCTTCATTTTTCACCTTGAATTCTAGCTAGATGTTTGTTGGATTTTTCTGTTTCAGGTCCTGCAATCTCCTCTTTTCCAACACTTTAAGTGAATGCTGAAATGTTTAAGGGTGAAATTTTTACCATCCGATGGTTCAGGAGCAACACATGTGTATAAATTTACATATACACATACCATTTTTTAATATGTGTATAAATTTACATATACATATACCAGTTTTTTACTTTGTGTTATTCTCAATATAAAAAAGTCTAGGGACACCTGGGCGGCTCAGTCAATTAAGCAACCAACTCTTGATTTCAGCTCAGGTCATGATCTCATGGTTGTGAGACTGAGCCCTCGGTAAGTCTCTGTGCTGGCTATGGAGCTTGCTTCAGATTCTCTCCCTCCCTCTCTGGTCTTACCTTTGACTCTGTGTCACTCTCAAAAAGGAATCTATATACGCTATTTTCATTTTTTCACTTTTGTATTTAGACATCTTTTTATTTTTAATTTTATATTTTAAGTTTAGTTTTGAGAGAGCGAGAACTCAAGTGAGCACATGTTTGGGAGGGGCAGAGAGAGGAGTGAGATTCTCAGCTCTCACAGACAATGCAGAGCCTGATCGTGGAGCTCAAACTCACGAGCTGGGAGATCATGACCTGAGCCAAAATTAAGAGTTGTATGCTTAACTGACAGAGCCACCCAGGCACCCCAATGATTCTACCCTGGGGAAGTAATCTCTATAGCCAGTGTGGGGCTTGAACTCACAACCCCAAGATTGAATCACATGCTTTACTGACTGGAGCCAGTTAGGCACCCCAAACGTTTCAATAATAAAAAGCTAGAAATAAAAGGAATGAGGCTAAAATAAGAATGTTTCTAGATTTAAAAAAAGAGCTTGTTGGCTAGAATTCTCTTCTACAGAACACTTATCTTGAAAATGGAAGAATAAATGGAGACAAAAGAAAATAGCTAACATGTGGATATTTAAACATTGACTGGAGTTAAAGTGCTACCAAAATGAAGAGAATTTCTTGATTCTCTTTTAATCCTTCAACACATTTAACATACCAATTTATATCTAATAATTCTGATGTGTAGTCATTATAGATACAGCCTGTAATTGTGGCCTTTTCTTTGCACTTTCTCTTACTTATGATGGCTTTTTTTTTTTTTTTTAATGATTTGTGATTTTTTGTTTGTTTGGGATCTTCTACTTATCAGATCACTTCCTACAATTTCCCTCCTAGGTCTCATTTCTCTAGAGAGAATTTATTGTTTTCCCCCAGAGACCTGGGGTCAGCAAGATGCAGGTCCATATTAAGTAGAATTCTCCTTGAGAGGTTTTGGGCCACAAATGTGTTGTATGACTTTTGAATGTGTGCTAGGTTATGATTATAGAAGATCAGAAGATGGTATTTTTTAGACCTATTATTTTTATTTACTTTTTAACGTTTATTTTGAAAGAGAGAGAGAGAATCCCAAGCAGACTCTGCACTGTCAGTACAAAGCCCAAGCCAGGGCTCAAACTCATGAACCTTGAGATGACCTGAGCCGACATCAAGAGTTGGACGCTCAACCCACTAAGCCACCCAAGTGCCCCCACCCATTTTATTTTTAAGCATATACTTAGAACCTAGACTTAGCAAGGTAATTATTCATAGAGACCTCTGTGGCAATGATTGTGACTCACTTCCCTCCTTAGCCTCTCTCTCGATATCTCAAGAGATTTCTTTTTCTTTGTTAATTCATTGTCCATTCACTTAAAAGTGTGTGTGTGTGTGTGTGTGAGAGAGAGAGAGACAGACAGACAGACAGAGAGAGCACAATAGGATTATTACCTAATTTGCAATCAGAATTTCAGAATCACTAGTCTATCAGTGTCAGAGACAATAGTGTTCTAAGAGTCTAAGAGTTGTTTCATGCTACATCCTTGAATGTGTACAATGTTCTTATAGGGCAGACAATAGGGATAGTTTTGTGAGTCTAATTCTTTAAATGAAGTACTGCTCTAGGTGGAGTCTTGTGCATCATTACATATAGATTCTAGTGCAGCACATGGTGTCTTGTGTTCTGACCAATGTTGTACGTGTCTTATCCCCCAAATAGGAAGGAAGCTCCTGGGAATTCAGAATGCATCTTACTCATCATTACACTTCTCGTGACATGCTAGTAAATTAGCTCTCTGAAAGTAAAAAAAAAAAAAAAAAAATAGTGTTTGCCACTTTCTGCACTGTAAATACTCCAACTTTGGCCAGTTTCCAGTTACCAATGGCCTAACAACTGGGTCAAAAATTTTCTGAAATTTTAAGCACCCGCTCTTTCCAGCTGACAGTGCTGGCTCCAGCATACCACTGCCACAGCTCCTCACATGACATGTAACAGAGAGGATGCTCAATAAATACTTGAATTAAGTACAAAATGATTTTTTCCAATACCTTGTGCAGTATTAAGAATAGTCAGCAATTCCTCCCATTTTTCAGATTTTTTCCAAGTTGCTACTCAAGTAAAATTGCCTCAAAATTGCCTCACCACACTTCATGATCTTCTATTATCCTTTCAGTTAAAGGCAATGAAATAACTAAATGCCTTTTTCTTTAATGTCATCTTTCAATTTTCTGTAAGACTGTAAAAAAAAATGGCCACAATGGGTGATACCTCCAAAATGAAATAGAAACCAAGCTTTTCATAAGTTTCAATGTCTTGGGTGTCTCTTTAGATAATACAAAAAATGAAGAGTTGCCTGGAATGTCCAACACAAATTCTGTTTTTCAAAACTGGAAGAAAAAAACCCCTAGATCAGAGAAAGTTCTTCATTGAGTGAGTTAATTGGTTTTATGCATATGTACAGTATTCCTAGTTGATTTAATTGGCCCAGCTAAATCGACTACTGGGTAAAGATATCCAATAAAGTCTTAAAAGTATATAAGTTTGGAGAAGTTAGAGTTGCTTCCAGTTTTAGTGATAAAAATGGGCTTCATAAAATATAACCTTTGGGTTTCAAATTATGTGCAAGATTGGGGCGCCTGGGTGGCTTAGTCGGTTAAGCGTCCGACTTTTGCTTAGGTCATGGTCTCGCGGTTCGTGGGTTCGAGCCCCGCGTCGGGCTCTGTGCTGACTGCCAGCTCAGAGCCTGGAGCCTGTTTCTGTCTGTGACTCCCTCTCTCTCTGACCCTCCCCTGCTCACGCTGTCTCTCTCTCTCTCCTAGAAATAAATAAAACATTAAAAAAAAAATTATGTGCAAGATTAAGCCATGTCAGGTTGCGGGACGTTTCAGGAATAGAGGAAACATCTCTAAACCCGTATCAGTTCTCTGCATTTTCTTGAGTTTATGTGCATGCCTGAAGGACTGTAAATGCTATAACAATGTGTAGATTTATGTACATGAAGATGTCTTAGGTATTGAAGGATAGATAGCTTCCTTTGAATAATGTGTTATGTATTGAACTACTCAAGTCTCTACTTCTATCTTTTGCTCAGCTAATTTAGATTTTACTTTAAGGGGGACAAGAAAGAGGTGCCTGGCTGGCTCAGTAGAGCATGTGACTCGATCTTGGGGCCATGTGTTCAAGGCCCACATTGAGTATAGAACTTACTTTAAAAATCTTTTTTAAAAAGAGAGAATTCTGGAAAGAAATTCCACCATAGAATTTTCATAGCACACTTGACTTTTGAGGAAAAAAATCTAAAATAACTTTTCCTTGAAGTTAAAGATTTTTAAGTTTCAGAGAGTCTGGGGATGTGATTTTTTTTAATGTTTATTTTGAGAGAGAAAGAAAGTGGGCACACACATGCAGAGAAGGGGCAGCGGGGGGGAAGAGAGAAGGGGCTATGATTTGATGAGATTGATTCAAAAGTTTGCTTACAAGTTTGTGGGGTTTATTACATGTTTTGTTGGGAGAGGGCATGGTTGAAATTTGAACATACATCTGGGGGATTTTGAGTTTTTCAAGTTAGCTAAGTTTCAGCACCAAACATTTTGGAAGTTTGTTATAAACAGATAATGATCAAGCATTCTCATTTTCTAAAGCCAGAAATTTAGGATGCCATTCCCCCTCACCACCTGCCACAAATCACCAATCTTATTCATCATACCTCATATTTCCCTAATCTATCCATCCCAGCGTCCGTCCCTTTTACTACTGCATAAAGGCTACTACCTAGTTTCGTGCAGAAAACTGCCAATGCATCTCTTCTAGCTTTGTTTTCCCTCCCTTACCAGTTATGATTACTTTCTGCTGCCTATAATAGAAAATGCATACCACAACAACTTAAAATAAATCTGTGTTTTTCCTGCAAACAAAAGAGGTCTGGAGCTAAGCAGACTTTTAAGGCTGGTATGGCAGCTCCATGAACAACAGGACAGATTGTGTTTCTGCTTTGACATTCTCAGCATGTGGCTTCCATCCTCAGGACTGCCTCATGATAGCTAGATGAACACTAGTGCTACAGCCATTGCATCCACAGTGCAGGTAGCAACAAGAAGGAAGGTAGCAAGGGCAAAATAATTTGCCATCTAATTGATTTCCTTTTGAAGGAGTTTTCCAGAAGCCCTAATGAAAAACCCTTATTTATACTTTATGGAGTACCCTTATTTGCAAAAGCCAGATATGTCATTTTTAAGCAGAAATATTGCTGTTTCCCATAAATAAGGATTGCTATGAGAGAGGAGGAAGATAGATATTGGGGAGGCAACAGCCATTCTTCCTACATGTGTCAATCTTTGCCAAGCTAACTAAAATGCCAATTGGTAGTATCAGTCATCCAGGCAAAATCCTTCTATTATTCCCTTTTATTTCCATACAAAACCCTACATGATTGGCCTCTTCTGCTTTATCTCTTTCCCCAGCTCATAATCTGTCGATCCATGGATGTAAGCCCCTTCCCCTGCCAAAATTCAAAGATTTGGCACAATTTCCTCCTTACTTTCCTCAAGCCCCTTTGCCCATTGACTTCCTACTTGTCTTTCCGATTGTCTAGACTTTGTCAGAAGTCTTCTGTAACCATTTGCTGGTGGATTAAGGGTTCCATTTCTGTGTTCAAATCGCACCTTTTCCTTACCCCATTGTGCATTTGGCATATTGTATTCTATATTTCTTTTACTTGTCTCTGTCCCCAAATAGATTGTAGATCCATGGAGGAAAATTGTTTCAGGGATCTTTGCATTTCATACAACTAGCACAGTGCTGGCATATCAAAGCATTTAATATATGCTGATTGAACAAACAAATTAATCAATTGGGAGTAATGGGACCTTTGTCTTAATGACTTCAGTGATGGTTACCAGCCCAGTAGTGGAAGCTGAGGGGAATGTGTGTGTGTGAGGAATGGGGGGAGTGGAGGTATGGCAGAAAAATAAAATAAATCAAGGAACAGTGAAGTGATTCATCAGAATTGACTTCTTTAAGTTTCAGATTGCCTAGTTTACAATGAAGTTGTTAAAAACAAAAACAAAAAATTTTGAAGTGGAGAAGATTTTTTTTTTTTTTACAAGGCTATCAAAAGATAAAATGCATTATCAAGGGTTATTCAAGTAGAGTTTGAGATCAGTGGAGATTCCTGAAGGCCATCTGGGAGTCCTTGACCTGAAGCAGATGTGTAAGCTAGTCTCTTGACCCGAATGTATATGTAATATACATATATTATAATTTTATTAATGATATTAGGCCACTGAGATTTCTTCTGTAGCATCTCATAGAAGCAACATCATTTTTTCTATCAATTATGACAAATTATGCTATCATAGAATATGGTTTTTGCTCAGGATTAAGGAGTTGGTGGGAAGTGGGTTTTTTTGTTACCTTCTGAGATCAGAGGGTGTGTCTGCACCAAGGATAAGAACAATGAATGTGGGGCATCCCCCTGTGGACTGTAGAGGCATCACACCTTGTAGGACCTCTTGTTAATAAGGGAAGGTTTATAGAATTTTCTCTTAAAACCACTTAATATTTAAGTTTTAGGCATGTCTGCTGAAGAAAATAAAGGGGAAAGAAACAGCTCCAACCACTGAAAGGGTGGGAGTAGAGCCATGTGGAATTTATAAAATCTATGACAGAAAGTCGGTGGAGCAATTGGACACCCCTTGCTTGAGAGCTAAGCCCTGTGTCTGGCGTAAAGTAAAGATGATTCAAAAAATACTTATTGAATGGAGGAATGGGTGATTTCACAGTCCTGATTAGGTGTTTTAATGAATGACTCACATTATCTTCCTCCTACTGAAGAGTTTCCCAAACCATGAAATTTGGGTGTTCTGTGCTGCCTAACAAGGCCCAAATGTGCCTGATTATATCCTGTGTCTTTAGCCTCTTAGAAAGGTATGGTTGAATACTAATTTTATTATAGGTCTCAAGTTTGGCCTGTTTTTTGTTCCTCTTTGTCATGTTGGTCTGAGAGGTTAAGCTGGGCATTTTGTAACATGCCTTAATCGTACTTCTACATTTCTAGTGGAGAAATAAATCATTTTATCATGAGTGGGAGGTTCATGGCCAAAGAAGAGTAAGAAAGAGAAGATAGACCAGAGTCTAATGAATATATTCACTGTTTTGTTTAGAAATGTATATATTTAACTTCCAGTTACCTGCATTAATAAAGGGAGGGGCTCTCCACAATATAACCAGTTTACAGTAGAAGGAAACATTTTTCAAATAAAAAGCAATGAAGTCTGACATCCTCAATTTGGAATTTCTGATCATTTGAGTCTGTCTACAACTTCAGTGGCTATCAAAATTTTAAATATGCTATTTCAGAAAGTCTTCTATGTTTATTAAAACTGTTCTTGTTGAATATCCCCTGGGAAGCCATTTGTAGTTGTTGGTAGAAGTTATTAAACTCAGGAAAGTATAAAGCTACATTTCTTGAAACATGGCTGATAATTCTGAGGAAACTTCCTTAGAGTTACTATGAATTAGTAAGGGGTTTTTAAGTCTTAGAAAGCATGATAAGATTTTTAGAAGCCCATATTTATCATCCTGAATTTTCTTGGGCTTAAGCTAAATATTAAAATTATTTGATCTTCTTAGAGTGTCCTACATCACCTGGACAAGGGACCCATTTAACCTCTTCATTGGTAATCGTTCCAGTCATGTTTTTCATTGTTTGTGAGGTCTGTAAATATGAAGGGTAATGCCAAGTCACAGTATTACTCACAGGAAAATCTATCATTTAACTGGCCAGTCTGCCTAATTAAGGAAAGAAAACTTGGCCCTTATGAGTGAGTGAAATCATATTAAGAGCCCTTCAAGAGTTCAGAGGACTCCTGTTTGATGTAGCTGAAGTAGTGTGAGTTCAAAGCAGCTTTGTTCTCCTCAGCGCGGTTCAGCTGTAGACCGCCCAGAGCATCAACCTAAATAGCTTCCTGTTCCCTAAACCCAACTGCCCACATAACTCACTGCTTGAAAAGGCCTCAGAGGCAGGATGTGGCACCGTTAGCCAAGGTTAAAAAGCTGTTAGTGATGGTACAAAGAGAAGACCAGGACTCCAGAATTCTAGAATGCTTCTTTCCATAAATTTGCTACCAGTTCTTTACTCCACAGCAGTATTTGGAGTCACACAGGTCTGGCTTTGAACTGGGTAATGCTTTATCACTCGAAGCCAAAGTTTCACACTGGGGCCAGTTTTCCTCCCCAGGGGACATTTGACAACGTCTGAAGACCCTACTAGTGTCTAGTGCTCCGGATGCAGCTAAACTGCCTATGACGTACAGTAGAGTCCTCCTAAAAAAGAATTATCTAGCCTCACATGTCAATAGTGCTGAGTTTTAGACTGCTCTAAGCTTTAGTTTCTTCCTCAGCAAGAGGGAAACAATAATATTTCCTTCATTGGGTTGTTGAAATAATTAAGAGATCATGAAAAACAATTTAACTTGGCATACAATAAATGCTCAATGGGAAGGTGCCATGAAATGTAAACTTGGTGGGGTATAAACATTGTACTGTCATTAACACTTCTTTGGACCACTGCTTGGCCTCCTATAGCCTGGTCTTTTCAGGTTCACATCCATCCATAAAGTTTTATGCCTTTTTTTTTTTTTGAGAGAGAGAGAGAACATGCACAGGAGAGAGGGGCAGAGGGAGAGTGAGAGAATGAGACTCTGAGGCAGGCTCCATGCTCAACGTGGAGCCTAACATGGGGCTCAATTGCACAACCCTGTGATCATGACCTGAGCTTAAATCAAGAGTTGGATTTTCCACCAACTGAGCCACTCAAGTGCCCCTATGTCTGGTCTTACATGTGATATCTCCCTGTGGTTTAGGATATTAATCTTTAAGTCAATACTTTCGTATGTAGAATAATTAATCAGGTAACTGCTTTCAACATGAGTGTGTGTATAAACATGTTAGGTAGCTGCTTCTGTAAGAGTAATTTTCTACTCTTCTTGTGTGTGCACATCAACCCCAAAACCTGGAAACAAGGTTTTTATGTCATTTTCTTGTGTTTAGAATTAAGAAAGAGAAATCTGATGCCAGTCTAATTCTTTTCCTTCGTAAGTAATCTAGATTTGTCTGCCTGGACTTGTAAGATATTTACTTTGTGCTTGAAATAAAATGATTATTATAATAATTCACCAGGGTGTGTTTACCTGGTTTTCTTTTTCATTAATATTTTGAGAAACTTGATCAGACCTTAAACGGTAAGATATTATGGGGCTCCTGGATGGCTCAGTCGGTTAAGTGTCTGACTTTGACTCAGGTCATGATCATCTCATGCGGGGAGTTCGAGCCCCACATCAGGCTCTGTGCTGACAGCTCAGAGCCTGGAGCCTGCTTCTGATTCTGTGTCTCCCTCTCTCTCTGCCCCTCCCTTGCTCATGCTCGCACTCTCTCTCTCTTTCAAAAATAAATAAACATTAAAAAAAAATTTAAGTTAAGATGTTATTTGGACAGATAATTTTTTGAGATAATAATTTTGAGGAGATATAAATCATTCCATATAATTCACTTACTAAAATACTATGTTCAATGTTTTTTAGTATATTTGCAGAGTAATGCAACCGTCATAACAATCCATGTTAGAATAATTGCACCTCCTCTCTGTAAAACCCCAGTGCTAATTGGCAGTCACTCTTCATTCCCCATCTTCCCCACCCCAGCCCTAGACAACCACTAATGTACTTTCTTACTCTATAGGTTTGTCTGTTCTCAATATTTCATATAAATGGAATCTTACAATATGCAATATGTGGTCTTTTGTGACTGGCTTTTTTTTTTTTTTTAACATAATGGCCCCTCCATGTTGTAGCATTTATTAATACTTTCTTTTTACAGCCAAGTATTCCATTGCGTAGATATACCACCTTTGGTTTATTCATTAATCAGTTGATGTGCATTGGATTGTGTTCACTTTTTGGCTATTATAAATCACATTGCTATAATTGTGTACAGGTTTTTATATAAACCTGTTTTCACTTCTCTTGGATATATAGCAATGATTCTGGGGAATAGAACTGCTAAGTAATAACTCCGTGTTTATTTAAACACTTAAGGAACTGTCAGACTGTTTTCCAAACTGACTGCACCATTTTATATTCAAATCAGTAGTCTATGTGAGCTCCAGTTTCCTGATATCTTCAAAACTCTTGTTATCTTCACTAGCTATTTCTTTTTTTCTTTTTTATTTTGGCCTTCCACGTGGGAATAAAGTGACCAGAGATTTTTTAAAGATTTATTTTTCCTGGCTTTATTGAGATATAATTGAAATATAACATTGTGTAAGTTTAAGGTAAGGTGTACAGCATGATGATTTGATATATGTTGTGAAGTAATAACTACCATAAGGTTAGTTAGCACATCCCTCACTTCACAGCTACTGTTTCTGTGTGTGGTGAGAACTTTCAAGATCTATTTTGTTAGAATCTTGTATGGAATACAGTATTGTTAACTATAGTCACCATTCTGTATATTAGATTCCCAGAACTATTCATCTTATGACTGGTAGTTTGTGTTCCTTGACCATTTCCTCTACCCCCTAGAAACTACCACTGTACTTTCCAGTTTTAAAAGTTTGGGCTTTTTATATCTCACATATCAGTAAGATCATACAGTATTTGTCTTTGATTTTACTTAAAGTAATATGCTCAAGGTCCATCCATTGTTGGTGCAAATGGCAGGATTTTCTTCTTTTTATAGATGGATAATATTCTATTTGTGTGTGTGTATGTGTGTGTGTATAAAGAATTGTGATATATAGGTATATTTATGTCATTGTTTCCATGGCTATTGTAAGTAATGTTGTAAAATACATGGAAGTGTAGATATCACTTCAGTATCCTCTTTTCATTTCCTGTGAAGAAGTAGGATTGCTGGATGATCATAAAGTAGTTCCTTCTAACTTTTTGAGGACTGTCCATAATGTTTTCCATAGTGGCTGTGCCAATTTTCATTCCCACCAGGAGTGTATGAGGGTTCCCTTTTCCACACATCTTCACCAAAAGACCACCTGGTCTTTTTGATAATACTCATTCTAACTGGTGTGAGATATCTCATTGGGGTTTTGATTTACATTTCCCTGATGATGAATGATGTTGAGCACTTTTTCATGTGTATGTTGGCCATTTGTACATTTTCTTTGGAAAAATGTCTATTCCTATCTTTTGCTTATTTTTTAATTGGATTATTTTTTCCCTATTGACTTGTATGAGTTTCAATGTATTTCAATCAAATACATGATTCACAAATATTTTCTCCCATTCTACAGGTTGCCTTTTAAATTTGTTGATTGTTTCCTTTGGTGTGTAGAAGCTTTGTAGTTAAATGTTATTCTACTTGTTTTTTATTGCTTTGTTGCTTGTGCTTTTGGTACAACATCCAGAAAATCAATGCCAAGACTAATGTGGAGGAGATTTTCTTCCTATGTTTTGATCTGGATTTTTATGGTTCATGTCTCTCATTTAAGTCTTTAATACAGTTTGAGTTAATTTTTCCGAGTAGTATAAGATAGTTTCATTCTTTTTGCATGTGGATATCCAGATTTGTCATCATCATTTATTGAAGAGTCTGTCTTTTCCCCATTGAGTATTATTGGCTTCCTTGTCCATTATTATTTGACCATCTATGTATCAGTTTATTTCTGGGCTCTTGATTCTATTTCATTGGTTTTTATGTCTGTTTTTATGCCAGTAGCATACTGTTTTGATTGCCTCAGATATGTGGTGTAGTTTTCAAATCAGGAAGCATGATGCCACCAGCTTTGTTGTTTTTTCTGAAGATTACTTTGGCTATTTTGGGTCTTATGTGGTTCCATACAATTTTTAGGAATTTTGTTTCTATATTTGTAAAACTGTCATTAGAATCTTGATAGGGATTGCATTGAATCTAAAGATGGCTTTGGGTGGTATGGGCATTTTAACAATATTAACTATTCCAACTTATAAATGTGAGCTATCTTTCCATTGGTTTGTGTCTTTAATTTTTCTCATCAACATCATAGTTTTTGGGATACAGATGTTCACCTCCTTGGAAAGATTTATTCCTAAGTATTTTCTTGTTTTTGATATGATTGTGAATGGGATTGTTTATTTCTTTTTATTTTTTAAAAATAATTTTTAATATTTATTTTTGAGAGATAATGAGCACTTAGCAGGGGAAGGGGAGAGAGAGAGAGAGAGAGAGAGAAGGAGGGAGGGAGACAGAGGATTCAAGCAGGCTCCATGCTCTCAGTGCAGAGCCCCATGCAGGGCTCAAACTCAAGAGCTGTGAGATCATGACCTGAGCCAAAGTCAGATACTTAACTGACTGAGCCACCCAGGTGCCCCTGGTTATTTCTTTTTCAAATAGTTCATTATTGGTATATACAAATGAAAATAATTTTTATGCATTGATTTTATATCTTGCTACTTTAATGAATTTGATTCTTAATTCTAATGGTGTAGCCTTTAGGGTCTATATAAAAAATCATGTAACCTGCAAACAGGGACAGTTTTAAGTCTTTCTCTCTGATTTGAATGTCTTTTCTTTTTCTTGCCTGATTGCTCTGGCTAGAACTTCCAGTACTATGTTGAATAGACGTGGTGAAAGTGGGCACCCCTGCCATGTTCCTGATCTTAGAGAAAAAGCTTTCAAATGTTTACCATGGAGTGTGATGATAGGTGTGGGCTTGTTATATATGGCCTTTATTATATTGAAGTACATTTCTTCTATGCCCAGTATGTTGAGAGTTTTTGTCATTAAAGGATGTTGAGTTTTGTCAATATTTTTGTGTTGAGAGGATCATGTGATTTTAATTTTTTATTCCATTAATGTGGTTTATCATGTTTATTGATTTGTATATGCTTAACCATCCTTGTATATTAAGGATGAATCCTACTTGATCATGAAGTATGATCTTTTTAATGTGCTGTTGAATTCTATTCATTCAGAATTTTTGCATCTATTTCATTCAGGATATTGGCCTATAGTTTTCTTGTAGTGTCCTTATCTGACTTTGGTCTCAGGATAATGCTGGCCTGGTAAAATTAGTTAGACATTGCTCCCTTTTGTTCTTTTTCTTTTTTTGGAATAGCTTGAGAAGGATTGGTATTAATTCTTTAAGTGTTTGGAGAATGAAAAACATCTGGTCTTGGGATTTTCATTGTCAGAAAGTGTATATTACTCAATCTTCTTGCTGGTCCATTCAGATTTTCTATTTCTTCATGATTCAGTCTTTGTAAATGGTATATTATAAGAATTTGTCAATTTCTTCTAGATTGTCCAATTTATTGGTGTATATTTGCTCATAGTAGTCTCTTATGATCCTTTGTATTTCTGTGATATCAGTTGTAATGTCTACTTTCATTCACTTTTAGAATTTTTCTCTTCTTGGTTAGTCTAGTTAAGGTTCATCAATTTTGTTCTTTTTCAAGAACCAACTCTTTTTTTCTTTAGTGAAAAAATGATGGTTTATATT
This sequence comes from Hyaena hyaena, assembly GCF_003009895.1. Classification (NCBI taxonomy): domain Eukaryota; kingdom Metazoa; phylum Chordata; class Mammalia; order Carnivora; family Hyaenidae; genus Hyaena; species Hyaena hyaena. Next base: position 187,628 of record NW_024082108.1, on the reverse strand, counting down.
CTCCAAATCTCTTACCATTACATATATACAGATCACACATCAAGGTGGTATGCATCAAAAAGATGTAATCTTTTTGTTTGTTTGTTTCTGGGATTTTTTTTCTTAGTTTATTGACAAGTTCGTTTCCAAAAAATACCCAGTGCTCATCCCAACAAGTGTCCTCCCCCATGCCCATTACCCCCCTCCCCCCTTCCCCCACCCCCATCAGCCCTCAGTTCATTCTCAGCAATCAAGAGTCTCTCAGGAAGAACCGACTCTTAATTATGCAAATCTTTTCTATTATTTCCCTATTCTCTATTTCACTTATTTATATTCTAACTTTTGTTATTTCATTTTTTCTTCAAACTTTGGGCTTCATTTGTTCTCTTCCTAGTTCCTTGATTGTAACATTAGGTGGTTTGTGTAATACTATGATTTTATAATAAATATATATTTGGTCTTTGTTTCCATTTCTAGCACAAAACTCCTAAAACTCTCAGTATTTCCTGTGATAAGAAAGATAAAGAGGTCTTTTGCTATGTTAATGAGGTGGCTTTTGGAAAGCACCTAAGAATGGGGACTGGTTGTAAGTAGAGCTAACCATATGACTAAGGGTTTGGAACTTTCAGTCCTATCCTCCAAAATCTGGGTAAGGTAGAGTGGAGATTGAATTCAATTGCCAATAATTTAATTAATCATGCGTATGTAATGAAATCTCCATAAAACCCCAAAAGGATGAGGTTCAGAGGTCTTCTGGATTGATGAACATGTAGACATTCAAGGAGAATGGCACAATCAGAGAACATGAAATCTCTGTGCCCCTTCCTTTGCTGTTTGTTGCATTTGGTCCTTTGCTCAAATCCACTTTTTTTTTTTTTTTTTTTAAGCTGATTCTATTCTGGATGATCTATCCATTGTTAGAGATGATATTAAAGACTCCAACCATTATTGTATTGTTTATTTCTTCTTTTAATTTTGTATCTGTTTTATGTATTTAGGTGCTCCAATGTTGAATGCATACTTACCATGGTTATATCATCTTGATTAGTTGACCCTTTTATAATGATTTTTGTCTCCTGTAACCATTTTTAGCTTAAAAATAAAACTTTTCTGATACAAATATAGCTACCCCTGCTTCCTTTTGTTTACCATTTGCTTGGATATCTTTTTCCATCTTTGTACTCTCAGTCTATGTATGTCTCCCTAAAGCTCTTATAGGCAGCATATCATTGGATCTTGGAGTTTTGAAAAATCCATTCAGTCTTTTCACCGAAAAATTTAATCAATATGCTTGCTTGCTTTCATTTTCTTTCTTTCTTTTTCTCTCTCTTTCTCTCTCTATTTCTTTTGTGTACATGAACAGAGGGGGAGAACCATAGAGGAGGAGACAGATAATCTAAAGCAGGCTCCACCCTCAGCACAGAGCTGGATGCAGGGCTCAATCCTATGGCTCTGGGATCATGACCAGAGCCAAAATCAAAAGTCTAGACGCTAAATCTACTGAGCCAACCAGGCACCCCTCCATTTGCGTTTAAGGTGATTATTTATTTAAAAAAAAAAAAAAGTAATTATTGATAGGCCAGGGCTTACTATTGACATTTTGTTAACTATTTTCTGACCATTTTGTAGATCCTTTGTTCTTTGCTTCCTTTTTTGCTGTCTTTGTGATTTGATGACTTTCCATGGCAGTATGCTTTGACTCTTTTATCATAAACTTTTTTTTTTTTTGTACCTACTACAGGTTTTTGCTTTGTGATTACCATGAGCTTACCTAAAATTATCTTAGTTATAACATTCTATTTGAAAATGCTACTAACTTTGATAGTATTCAGGAACTTTATACTTCTCCACTCCTTGCCCTTTTGGTCACTGACATTACAATTTACATATTTTTTAATATTGTGTATTGAATAAATAATATGGCTATAGTTATTTTTATGTTTGTTTTCTAACTTTTAAACTACAGCTGTGTCATTATATTGTACACCTGAAACTAATATTGCTCTGTATGTTAACTAACTGGAATTTAAATAAAAACTTTAAAAGTCAACTACTAAGGGTTTCATATTACATCTAAAAAAATCTTTTCACTTTTCCCATACTCTGTGTGCTAGAATTGGGTCACCGATTCTTCTAGCAATTTAGGTAAGATGCTAGGAACAGGGAGGTACACATATAATTCTCAGGGTGGGGATCATCGAGCCCATCTTAGAATATTGCATACCACCCATGGACTAACTCAGCAACTGCCTTTTACCTCAAATAGTATTTATCATTTCTATTTTTTTAAATTTCTTGAACTGCATGTGACAATGTAGAAGAAAAGGAAAAGCAAATTGTAAACTTGTGCATGTATGAAAAATTTCAAGTATATGAAAGGAAGACTCAGAATCAAAAAATTGAGAAAATAAGTTTACTTGGAAAGAAGTTGTAACAAAATTTGATTTCAGAAGAACTGGCCTGTCAAATAAAACCTAATGTGTATTTAAAGGAAATAATGTAAAATTATTAAGGTCACCAAATTAGCATTAGTCTAAAAGATTGTTGTATGGGTTTTTATGTTTGCTTTGTTTTTTAATTTTTTTTTATCAATGTGTAAGAAATTTAAGACAGCACAAATATATTCTATATGACTTGCATTAAATCACCTTTAACTAAATGATACCTGTTGATTCATTAGAAGTCTAATTAGGGAAAATAGAAATCCATAGTTTATCAGTGTCTTATGAAGATTACTTGTTTCATTAAATCCCTTTGCTAAACCTCTTTTTTTAAACTAGAATTATAAGTTATTTATATGCCATCATCACAAAATCTGAAAATCTGACTTTTACTAGATCTTTACCTTTATTGATGAGATTCACATATTCATATGTGTTAATTAGCATTTTTTTCATTTCAGCATATGGAATGCCTTTAGCATTTCTTGTGAAACAAGTCTAATGGTGATGAACTCCTTCAGTTTTTGTTTCAGAAAGTCTTTTATTTCTCTTTTATTTCTGAAAGACAGTTTTGCTGGGTAGAGTATTCTTGGTTGACAGGATATCTTTCCAAATGTTTAAGTATATCCTCCTCCTCTTTCCTGGCCTCCAGAGTTTCTTTTTTTTTTTTTTATGAGTTAGAATTTTATTGTGAACTTGGGTCATAGTATTCTTTAATCAGTACTCAATTTAATTTAAAGCACCAATGATGAAGTTTTTTTCAGAAAACATTATTTTCCGAGTTATAAAGGATATAAACAGATAAAATATATAGGAAGCATCATACAATGGCCTGGCCTCCAGAGTTTCTATTGAGAAGCCAGATAGTCTTATGGGGACTCCCTTATACATGATGAGAGGCTTTTCTTCTGCTGCTTTCAAAATTTTTTGTCTTTGAGTTTTGAAAGTGGAATTATAATGAGTCTCAAAGTAGCCCTTTTTAGGTTCTACCTATTTAGGTTCGTTTGAACTTTATGAATCTTGATGTATATTTCTTTCGAGTTAGGGGAGTTTTTATTCATTATGGTTTTTAAGTAGGCTTTCTCTCCCTTTTTCTCCTTCTTCTAGGATTTCCATTATACATATATTGTTATCTTGATGATGTTCTAGAAGTCCCTTAGGCTTTATTCACTCTTTTAAATTCTTTTTTCTTTATACTTGTCTAACTGGATAATTTTAAATGATCTATCTTCAGGTTCTCTAATTCTTTATTCTGCTTGGTCCAGTCTTCTGTGAGGCTTTCTATTGGATTCTTCAGTCATTTTGTTTTTTAGTGCTAGGATTTCTGTTGACAATTTCTACTTGTTGAACTTTTCATTTTGTTCATGCATTGTTTTCCCAATTTTATTTAGATTTCTGCATGCTCTTGTAGTTCAGAATAATCCTCTTAAAATTCAGTGAATTCTTTGTTAGCTTGTAGATCTCTATTTTTTTAAAGAGTTGGTTATTATAGCTTTATTAATTTCCTTTTGAGTATTGTGTCTACCTGGTTCTTCATGATACTTAATGCTTTGCATTGGTATCTGCACATTTGAGTAAGCAGTTTCCTTTTACAGATTTATAGGTTTGTTTCATCAGGGAAAGAATTTCATCAGTCAACTCAGCTTGGGGTACCAGACAGGTCAGCTGGTATCATCCATGGGCAAGGAGGGCTTGATATTGGGGTCTTTTGTTGGGCAAAAGACACCCTCATACCCTGAGGTTGGGGATGCTGCTGGCTGGGCTCCATGATTGGTAGTACTGCTAACTGGGCTCCATGTTCAAGGGGGAACCACTGGAGGGGTTTTCTTGGTTTGGCAGTACTGATAGATGTGTTCTGTGGTTGGGTGAGGTCACTAACTGGGCTCTGCAATCCCCTCTGGTCAGGTTTGGTCTCAGGGTATGTTTATGGCAGGGTAGTGCTCACTGGTTGCATCCCACAGTTTGGCAGGGCTGCAGATGACTACTCATTGAGTGGGCCTTCAAGCTGTCCTTCCCAACTCAATGGTGCCATTCTGCTTTGTAGTCAGGTAGGCCATGGACTGTGCTCTACTTTTGGATAAGGTTGATGCCTGGGCTTTCTCACCTAGCTGGTGTTCATAGTTGAGTGGGACTGTGCTTAATGATCATATGGAGTTGCTGTCCAGGCTCTCTGATCAGGTGGGGCCTCAGGATATATTCTACGGTTGTGTGAGATCACTAGCTGGGCTCTCTGAGTGGGCAAGACCATAGTTATGCTCATTAATTAATCATGGATGTATACTGTGCTCTGCAGCTGGACAGTACCATAAACTTTGCTCTGGGATGCTCAGGGACATTGTTCAAGTTCTCTGGTTATTTCGCTATGTTCAATAGTTGGGTAGGGATGCTGGCTTTGCTCTGTGTCTGGGTTGGCCATAGGATGTGCTCCATGGCCACTGTACATCTGTGGTTGCCATGCATCTATGGCCATGATTCCCAGGGCAGGGGCAGCAGTAGTACTGGAGGCTATGTTGAGAAATCTGGTGTGACAACAAATAAAATGGACTCTATAGTTAGTACATTTCATTGGCTGGCAAACTAAATCAGGCAGAATTACCATTTGAACTCCCTGGCCCAACCTGGCCACAAGGTTGGCTCTACAGATGGCCAGAGCTGCCATCTGGGATTTCTTCTTAGACACAACCATAAGGAAGATTGTAGCCTACCAACATTGGAGCACTGATTGCTATCAGCCCCACTCACCTTTTCTGTCTGACTTCTAGTGGCTGAGCTCCACAGTTTTCCTTAGCGAGCTTTGTGAGATGGGATCTGAGTGAGCCTCCTAGGAAGCACTCCCTAATTCTGGGGAATCTGGATGTCACCTTGGGTTCTTTTTTTCACACTTGATAAACTGTAGGCCCAGGGAAGCTCTTTATGCACAGCACTGTGCTTGCTCGGGGCAGTGGCAATGTGGTCAAAGTTACACTGTCCCTTTTACCCTTTTAATGCAGTCCTTCTCATTCTCTATTGTCCATAGGAGTGCTTCAACCTTAAGTCTAGGTTCTGAGATTTTCACAATTGTGACTTGTCTATGGATAGTTGTTTGGCTTTCTTGTGTGGGGGCTGAAATTGGTTGGATCTATATTGCATTTTGATGATATCACTCCTGGGAATTTTTAAAATAAGGTCTTTTATTATAATTTCTCTTTGTTCTAAAAGATGTGGTATATATAAACAATGGAATATTACTCAGCCGTAAAAAGAGGAATGAAATCTTGCCATTGCCAACGACATGGAGGGAGCTAGAGAATATTTTTTTTTATTTTGGATCATAGTATTTTTTTAAGTTTACTAGTCATCTTAATGTCCCAATACTTTACCTCTAAACCTTGTTATGCCTTTTCAAACTGAACAAAATCATTTGAGTTTTTTGTAATATCTATTATTTTTTAAAAAATACTTATTTTGAGAGAGAGAGAGCAGCAGAAGGGAAGAGAGAAAGGAAGACAGGAAATCCCAAGCAGGCTCCACCCTGTCAGGACAGAGCCTGACATGGGGCTCAAACTCACTGAAACTGAAATCATGACCTGAGCCAAAACCAAGAATTAGACATTTGGCCAACTGAGCCACCCAGGTGCCTTATATTTAATTCTTATTTCTTACTATATCCATTAATCTATTTCTGTTCAGACCCCAAGGCACTTGATTTTTCAGTTTTTCACTGGAAAGCAATCTATTAGGTATAACCTTATAAAACTGCCAGTTTTGTTGCTCAAAAGTGACCTAGTATTAGCAGTTTTACACAGTCCAACCTTGTGTCTTGACTTCTAATTTCTCTCTTTCCAAAGATGTAATGTCCTCTTGAACTATTTTGAAAAAGTGATATAGAAATTTTTACAGATTTTCTTATGTTTCCTAGAGGGGCCTTTTCATAGTGTAATGTTTATCTATTCCTCAGGAAATCCTTCTGAAATACTGGGTCTATTGGAATCTTTTGATTTTTTTTTCTTTGCTCAATCTTTAAAATGTAGGTCTAAAAGTGTTAAAAATTTATTATGGCTTTCCCCCTCAGATTGTAAGAACTTCTGTTCAAATTTCTAAATTTCTGGAAAAGAAAAATGAGCAAACTTTTAGTTTCCTTGGTTTTATTGTTTGCTTTGTTTTTACTATACCAGAGGGTTTTGAGGGGAAGGGTGAAATAACAAGATATGTTCATAGCATTTTTGATAACTTCCCCCCCCCCCATAATCTTGTGCCTTAGTGGATGTTAGACCCTAGAAGGCCCATAAGTTCTTTACAAGGTTGAGTTTTACGTCTTTCTGTCTGATCCCTGGACTTCCCTCTCCTTTGACTGCAGCTTTGGAAATGGAGAGGTGTCTACATTTGTCCAGAGCTATACTTTCAAAGGGACGTAATGAGGGAATCCTGAAGAAATGCTCATTAAACTCAGGGGACATGGCTACCTCCTTTTTATTTGTCCTTATTTTGGTGCTTTCCTAGGAGAACATGTAGACCATCAAAAATCTTCTGGGGAGAGTCTCAGGTCTTTCAAAATTTTGTAGTAGAGAGTCAATGGGACAGCAGGATTTTTTCCTGCTAATTGTCATCCACCCATTGTATGTTTTTAGATACATTACTATGCTGAGGTCTTTCTAAATAAAAATTCAAAGGGAAGGAAATGTATAAAAGGGACCAACATGCCCATACTTCCTCCATCAAATTAGCTTGAGCACCAAGTTGCATTTCTGTCTGTCCAGTGTTAGCCCTCTCTTACTTGAATCCCTGAGCAGAGGGAGTGGGGCGGAGACAGTGGGAACTGAGGTGAGTGGCTGCCTTATGTGCAAGTTCTCAGTTCTTCTAAGTTACCCTAGTTTGCCCCTTTCATCCAGCCTTTGCTGGTAGGATTTAGGCATATCAATGTCCGGCCAGAGCTTTAGTAGGAAAATAAATAATGGATATGGTAGGAGAATGTTCACTTAGCTGGTGCCCCACATTTTTTTAAATTGTTAATGTCAAGCAAATCTTGAGTGCAGATGCTGCGGCCAGAGCGACATGAAATCCTTTATGTGAATTCTGCCAACTACCTGTAGCCTGGCTTGCCATTATCTCCATGAAAGCTATAGATTTCCTTTTTTTTTTTTTTTTCCTCGAGGAGTTCTGGTAGAAACACTTTTTTTGGAGGCAGAGGCACCCCCTCCCAACTGAGTTGGGTTGTAGAATCATGGTCTGAGCACTATAATCTGCCTTTCTTTTCCTAAAATCTCATTTGCTTTGTTTTTGGATAAATTTAAGTGTCAACTGACTTGCCACAGTGTGCCCAGATATTTGCTCAAATATTCTGGATGTTTCTGGGAGGGTGTGCTGGATGAGATTAAATTGGTAGGCTGAGTAAAGGAGATTGCTTTTCTTAATGTGGGTGGGCCTTATTCAATCTGTTGAAAATAACAAAAAGGCTGACCCTCACCAGAGTAATAGAGAGAATCCCTCCTTCTTGATGCCTTCAGACTTGAACATTATATTTTTTTGCCTTAGGACTTGAGCTGAGACTTTGGCTCTTCCTGAGCCTCAACCCTACCATTGGCTCCCCTGAATCTCCAGCTTGCTGACTTACCATGCTATTCTGGACTTTGTCAGTTTGCATAATTAAGTCAATTCCTTATAATAATAGATCTAGCTAGAGTGCCATGAACATCCCCTTGGTTTTGTTTCTCTGGAGAACCCTACTACAGGCTTCATATTGTTCAGAACTCCCTCAAGATTTTGTGCTCTCTGTTTTTCCTTATTTTTCAATGCTGTTATAATGTTTTTATTTTTATTTTTCTCTTTGGTCATTCTAATGAGTTCCTAGGAAGGAGGGGAGATATATATGTGAGTCAAATATCCACTTTCAAACCCAAAGTCTACCAAAGTAGTAACGAAATCCTCTTTGCTCTTTCTCTCTGTTTCTTCTGCTTTTTTCATGACACCACACCTCTCCCAACCCCCTCATCTTTTTCTCCTATATCATGACACATTTTCTCTGCCTTCTCTCTCCTCACAATCTTGGCCTCTTAAAAAATGCCTCCATTTCTGTGCTTTTGGGTAGTTAAATGCCAGCCATGTGTCTCCTCAAAGCCTGTCATTTTCCTTTTTATTCCACTCACTGACCCTGTAAATGACATTTGATGCACAAGAGCTGGAACAGTCATTAGCTTAAAATGATTTTTTTAGGAGAAAATCTTTCAAAGCTCTGAATCATGTCTAAAAAATTTTTAAAGGCACCCTGCAGTAAACCCTCTTAATGTCCATTCCTGGCCCTGCTGGGGTCTGATTGCATAGAAAGAGAGAGAAGCATTAGATAAAGTGACCATGTGTATGGTTAGGTGAATGACCAAAAGTACCTACAACCCTAAGGGAAGGCTTCTAGGAGTGACTACTTCTTTTTCATGCCTATAAAAATAATCTTAATCCTCCCTATGAGAATTAAAATCCAAACTTCTATATCTTTCCTGTTTATTCAGTTTTATTAGAATCCTTGGAGGAATCCAATGTAAGGGAATGTATGTTTGAAATCATATGTCTCTTGAAGTGAGTTGGATTACATCTTGCAGTTACGGCTAAATGGATACAGTAGGAAAGATCCGTCTCAGGCTGGAGCAAAGAGGTACGTATGATGTGATGATGGCATTCTGTGTTAGCTCCTATATAGTTTACTTCAACTTTCACATTCTGCCAGGACATAATAGTATCTGCAAGTTAAAGTATCCTGAACAGACCCCCACATGGAATAGGGACATCCATTCCTCTCTGTCCATATTTAGGCTGCACCAACAAGGCCCATTCCATTTCCAAGTTAGTCTTTGCACCTGTCTCCCACTCCTTTAGAGCCCCGAGGACTCTTAAAGCTCACAAAGTCCTGGAGTATTGCTTGGGAGAGGGCTTACATGACAAGTAAACTGTTGTCAAGTTACATATTGACCCATACAATAGTGACCCAAGGTATACATAAAGAAAAGCTTTGTTGATAATAACTTAAAAGCGGGATAGTACAGGACACACAACATCCCCTCAGTCCTGATATTCCTCTTAGAAGATGTGCTGAGGCAGAAGACCTGGATATGCACTCCTGAAGAAATTCCTCCCTGCCACCACTTTACATATCTATAGGCTAGATTGAAGTAGGGGTAGGGAATATTTAGTTTTCTATGATGCTAAATATATTCCAGGCCCTCCAAAGCAGCCTTATTGATTAGATGCTCAGTGAGGGAGTTTGAATACTAAGGTTGCTAATAGAACTTGTCCTTTCGTGGTCTGATTGAGACCAGCTGAACCAATTCAACCATTGGAACTATGCAACTCTCTATCCACTGGAAAGGTCCATCTCACCCCATGACCATCAGAGACCAAAAGTTTGTCTTTCTTCAGTCTATTTTCTGACCTTTGGTACTCACTATATACACCCTTCTCCTTCAGGAAAATAATACCTTAAATGGAGACTTTAAAGCTTGCTGACACCAGCAGAGTCACTGTATGATAGAGGTCTCAAAGCATTCTACAAAGTACATCAAAGGGATCTGAAGAGTTCTCCTAAGTCAACCCAGGCTAAACCAAGAGGGAGAAAACCCCAGGGTACAGACTGAGAAAGATATAGCTACACAGTCTGATCCTGAAATAGTGCTTGGATTACTCAATGAGCCTGAGGTTGAGGGTCAGATGTTTTCTACCACATACACTTTTATTAGGACTATCTGGTTAATCTACATGACCTGGGAAAGGGATCCAAGGGTGTTCTGTTCAGGATTGATATTCTGATTGTTGCAGGAAAGATGTTTGAGAATAGATGATAGGTTGTAGATTATGTCTTGGCCTTCAAATTGCTAATCCAAGTCTGGAAGACTTAACCTGAAATGGTAAAAATATTCCTAGATGCCAGGAGGGGAATGCCCCAATGCTGGTCTCAAGGACCGTAATGACAGGTATGCTGGAGAGTTCTAAGTCACTGTGAAGAACATAAAGGTATTTCTGGAGTGAGAGAGGGACTAAATCTAAAGGAAAGTAGAGGATAGCTGGATATCTACATAGAAAAAAGAAGTCCTGAGATAGAAAACACCAAGGGAATCACCTACAGATTCAAGGTAACATTTTGTATCCACTTGGAAATGGCAGTTGTCCATTGGGGGAGATGGCTTGTATACTTTTAGAGCATAGTGATGGGATGGATTAGGCCTGGTTATGGTGCGGGGGTGGAGAAACACAGCACCAGGGCCCTTAGGGATAGTTTCTAAGACTGCTGAGCAGTGAGTTGTGGAATGAGAGCATCACTGCACACCCGAAAGATGAAGATTGTTGAACATGATGAGCATGGATAACTGGAAGAACACCGAAGAGGGCAGAGGAAACAGGGACTTTGGAACCTGCCAGTGATTAGTGATTTCCTCATCATTTGCTAGGAACAAGATGCCAGTAAAGTCACCAGAACTCAGAGGGAGAATGACAAATTCAGCACCCTAGTAAGTTTTCACTGTGAACTACTTTCCACAGTTAGTATAAGACTAGTCAGGGATCTCTGTCTTTATATGCAGTACACCATTCGTCTTTTTCCCTACTGCCTCTGTATATATTTTTTAATTTCATGTGGGTCTGCCAATCTCCTTATGTACCTTCCATTATTTGCAGGTGGGAACTTGTTCAATTTGTGTGTTTTTAAGTCTCTCTTTTCATGACCCATAGTCACATATCTTTGTGGATGGCCTTGAATACCTTTTGATATTTACACCCTTGTGTAGTCCCCTCCTACATTGTGTCTTTGCTTCTTTAACTAAAACAAAACAAAAATAAAAAACTAGTGGAAGTAATAGTACGTAATTCAGGGCTAGGTTATAAAGCCATTGTGGCTTCCACCTTACTCTTTTTTAGGTTGCTTTCTCTGGGGGAAGCCAGAACATTAAAGAATTCCTGTGGACAAGTTCCCATAAAGAAGGACTGGGGACTCTGAACATGATCCAATACCAACTTGCTAGCCACATGAGTAATCTACCTGAGAAGAGAATTCTCCAGCCTAGTTAAATCCTTCCAAGGACTTTATCCCTGGCCAATATCTAACAGCAAGCCTACAAGAGATTTTGAACCTGAGTCATCGGGCTGCCCCTGAATTCCTGACCCTCTGAAAATGAGAAATAATAGTAATTATTGTTTTAAGCCACTACGTTTTGGAATTATTATACAATAGTTAACAGGAAAGATGACAAGAGCATTGAGGGAAGGCCAAACAGCCAAAATGAATCACTCAAGGTGGCAGTACTAAAACCTAATTGAGGAACTGGGAATATGTGGTTGGCTAGATTTTAGAATTGCTTATAGAACAGTGATTCTTGTGCACCCCCAATTTTACCCCATGGGTAGAAAAGTAGTTATCCTATGCCTCTACTACCATCAAATATTGGGTGAATTGAGGTAAAAAAACTACCTCTTTAATTCATAGGTGTTGAACTCAAGAGAAGTTACACTTGACCAGCTATTCTCAAGGAGCCATACTCAAAGGGTTTCACTCACACCTAGAACCAACTAGAACAAATGATAATACTGGTTCTATAATAAAGTAAAGTTGTGGGGGATCTTGGGTGGATCTGAGTATATTTTGTATATGAGAATAATGTAAATAATTTGTGCCAGTGCACAGATGGTAGTGGTTTTAAAACATATCCATAAATTGACTCTTCTCACAAAAGGTGGAGTCTAATTCCCAACCCTTTGAATATAAATCAGCTTTAGGTACTTGCTTTTAATTAATAGAATGCAGGGAAAATAATATTATATGACTTAGAAAGCTGGGTTAGAAAAGATGAGAGTTCCTATCTGGCTCTCAGTCTGTACTTTTGTTTTTGGACTCTTGAAACCCAGTCACCATGTTGTAAGGAAGCCCAGACCACACAGAAAAACCACATGTGGGTTTTCAAGCTAATAGCCCTCGCTGAGCTTTGAACAACATCTTTCCAACATGTGAGTGAGGGAGCCTTCAGAAGGTTCCAGATCTATCCTTTAGCTCTTCCAGTTCATACCAGGTGGGGCAGAGATTAAACTATCCCTGGCAAACCCTGCTCAAATAGTAGATTTATGAACAAAATATATGTTGTCATTATTTTGTTTTTTGTACTGTAGTTAACACACAATGTTACGTTGGTTTCAGGTGTACAACACAGTGATTCAGCAACTCTATACGTTATGCTGTGCTCACCACGTGTACATCTGTCACCATATAATGCTATCATGACACCATTGTCTATATTTTCTATGCAGTACCTTTCTTCCCCATGACTGACTTATTTTGTAACTAGAAGCCTGAACCCTCCCAAACCTCTTCACCCATTTTGCTGATCTCCCACACACCTACACTCTGGCAACTACCAGTTTGTTCTCTGCGTTTTTATGGGTCAGTTTGTTTTTCTTTATTTATTTGTATTTTTTTTTTATTTTAATGTTTATTTTTGAGAGAGAATGAGCAAGCAAGTGTGCAGGGGAGGGGCAGAGAGAGAGGCAGATACAGAATCCGAAGCAGACTGGGCTCTGAGCTGTCAACACAGAGCCTAATGCTGGGCTCAAACTCACAAACATGAGATCATGACCTGAGCCAAAGTCAGAGCCTCAACTGAATGAGCCACCCAGGCACCCCTGTATTGGTTTTTAAATTCCACATGTAAATGAAATCATATGGTATTTGTCTTCTCTGACTTGTATCACTTAGCATAATACCCTCTAGGTCCATCCATATTGTCACAAATGGCAAAATCTCAGGCTGAGTAATATTCAAGTGTGTGTGTGTGTGTGTGTGTGTGTGTGTGTGTGTGTGTGTACTATATTTATCCATTCATCTGCTGACAAACACAGGTTGTTTCCATATCTTGGCGATTGTAAATAATGCTACAGTAGACATAGGGGTACATATATCTTTTTGAATTAGTTTTTTAGTTTTCTTTAGCTAAATATCCAGTAGTGAAATTAGTGGATCATATGGAATTTTTATTTTTTACTTTTTTGAGGAGCTTCTATACTGTTTTCCACAGTAGTTGCACCAATTTACATGCCCACCAACAGTGAATTGAGGGTTTATTTTTCTCCACGTCCTCATCAACACTTACTATTTCTTGCCTTTTTGATTCTAGCCATTCTGGCAGGTGTAAGGTGATATCTCATTGTGGTTTTGATTTGCATTTCCCTGATGATTAGTGGTGTTGAGCATCTTTTCATGTGTCTGTTAACCATTTGTATCTCTTTGGAAAAATGTCTATCTAGGTCTCCTGCCCATTTTTAAATTGATTATTTGTGGGTTTTTTCTTTTCATTTTCTTTTGATGTTCTACCTGTTTCTTGCATATTTTGGATGTTAACTCTTTATTGGATATATCGTTTGCAAACATGTTCTCTTATTTAGTAGTTCACCTTTTCATTTGGTTTATGGCTTCCCTTGCTGTGCATAACCTTTTTTATTTTGGTGGTGTTTCAGTAGAATTTTTGTTTTGTTTTGTTTTCCTTCTCTGGAGAGACATATCTAGAAAAAAAAATGTTAGGACTGATGTCAAAGAGATTCCTGTTTATATCTTCTACTAGTTTTATGGTTTTAGGTCTCACATTTAAGTCTTTAAATTCAATTTTGAATTTATCATTGTCTATAATGTAAGAAAGTGGTATAGTTTCATTATTTTACATGGAGATATCTAGTTTTCCCAGCATCATTTATTGAAGAGACTGTCTTTTCCCCCATTGCATTTTTTTTCTTTGTTATAGGTTAATTGGCCATATAAGCACGGGTTTGTTTCTGTGCTATTGACATATGTGTCTATTTTTTGTGCAAGCACTATATGTTTTGATTACTCTAGCTTTGTGACATGGTGTGAAATCAGCAGGCATGATATCTCCAGCTTTGTCCTTTTTTCTCAAGATTGCTTTGGCTATTTGGAGTCTTTTGTTGTAACAAAAATTTTAGACTTATAGTTCTATGAAAAACGCTATTGGAAATTTGATAATGATTGCACTGAATCTGTAGATTGCTTTGGGTAGTATGGAAATTTTCACACTATTAATTCTCCTAATCCATGAGCATGGTATGTCTTTCTATATGTTTGGTCATCTTCAGTTTCTTTCATCAGTGTTTTATAGTTTTCAGAGTATAGGTGTTCACCTTCTTGGTTAAGATTATACCTAGGTATTTTATTTTTGGTGCAATTGTAAATAGAACTGTTTTCTTAATTTCTCTTACTGCTACTTTTTCAGCATATAGAAATGCAACAGATTAACTTATATTAAATTTATATTCTATAACGTTACTGAATTCATTTATTATTTCTAGTAGTTTTTTTGGTGGAGTCTTTAGGGTTTTCTGTTTATAGTATCACATCATCTGCATGTAGTTTTACTTCTTCCTTACCAATTTGGATGCCTTTTATTTCTTGTCTGATTACTATGGCTACGACTTCCAGTATTATATTAAATGAAGGTAGTGTGAGTGAGCATCCTTGTCTTCTTCCTGATATTAGAAGGAAGGTTCTCTGATTTTCACCATTGACTATGATAGGTTCCTCATGTATGACCTTTATAATGTTAAGGTATGTTCCCTCTAAACCCACTTTGTTGAGAGTGTTTTTCATGAACCAATGTTGAATTTATTCAACTGCTTTTTCTGCATCTGGTGATCATAATATTTTCTCCTTTATTATGTTAATATGACACATCACATGGTAAATATTGAACCACCCTTGCATCCCCAAGATAAATCCCACTTGATCATGGTGAATTTTTTAAAAATGTATTGTTGAGTGTGGTTTGCTAATATTTTGTTGAGGATTTTGCATCTATGTTCATCAAGGATTTTGGAATGTAGTTTTGTATTTTTGTGTGTCTTTGTCTGATTTTGGTATCAGGGTGATGCTGGCCTAATAAAATGTGTTTGGAAACTTTCTATGTTTCGGAATAGTCTGAGAATAGATTTCAACCCTTATTTAAATATTGGGTAGGATTCGCGTGTGAATCCATCTGGTTCAGGACTTTTGCTTATTATATATATAAATAAAAATATAATATATATCTACTTTTTAGATTTTTTAAATGTTTATTTATTTTTGAGAGATGGGTCATGAGTGGGAGAGGAGCAGAGAGAGAGGAAGACCTAGAATCCAAAGCAGGCTCCAGGCTTTGAGCTGTCAGCACAGCTCACAAACCATGAAATCATGATGTGGGCTTAAGTCAGGGGTTTGACTGATCCACCCAGGTACCCCTTCTATTTCTTCTTGATACAGTTTAGAAGATGGTATGTTTCTAGGAATTTATTTGTTTTAGATTATCCATTTTATTGACATATAATTTTTCTTTAAAATTTTTCTATAAAAAAATTTCTATAAAATTTTCTTTAAAATTTTATTAAAGCAGTCTTTAATAATCCTTGTGTTTTCGTGGTGTCAGTGGTTACTTCTCTTTCATTTCTGCTGTTCTTTTGGTGTCATCTCTCTTTTTCTTGATGAGTCTGGCCAAAGGGTTACTATTTTTGCTTATCTTTATAAAGAATCAGCTCTTTTCTGTTCTTTCTTTTAGTATCTTTTTTCTTTATTTCTATTCTGATCTTTATTATTTTCTTACTCTGACTTTGGGCTTTGTTTGCTCTTGTTTTCTAGTTACTTTAGGTATAAGGTTAGATTGTTTAAGATTTTTCTTGTTTTGGGCACCCTCCTACACTGTTGGTGGGAATGTAAACTGGTACAGCCCCTCTGGAAAACAGTGTGGAGGTTCCTCAGGAAACTAACAATAGAACTCCCCTAGGACCCAGCAATAGCACTGCTAGGAATTTACCCAAGGGATACAGAAATGCTGAGGCATAGGAGCACATGGACCCCAATGTTCATAGCAGCACTCTCCACAATAGCTAAAACATGGAAAGAGCCTAAGTGTCCATCAACAGATGAATGGATCAAGAAGATGTGGTTTATCTATACCATGGAATACTACATGGCAATGAGAAACAATGAAATCTGGCCATGTGTAGCCACATGGATGGACCTTGAGGGTGTTATGCTGAGCGAAATAAGTCAGGCAGAGAAGGACAAATACCATATGTTTGCACATATAGGAGGATTAGGAGGAACTTGACAGAGGAACAAGGGGGAGAAGAAGGGGGGAAATGGTGGGGGAAAGGGAGAGAGGCAAACCATGAGAGACTCTTGAATGCTGACAAAAACTGAGGACTGATGGATGTGGGGGGAGGGGGAGGATGGGCATGGAGGAGGACACTTGTGGGGATGAGCACTGAGTGTTATGTGGAAACTAATTTGACAATAAACTATTTGTAAAAAAAAAAAAAAAAAAGATTTTTCTTGTTTCTAGTAGTAGGCCTGTATCACTATAAATTTTCCTCTGATAACTGCTTTTGCTGCATCCCAAAGATACTGAACCATTATGTTTTCATTTTTGTTGGTCTCCATGTGTTTTTATTACATCTTTTTTTTAAAATTAGAGTTTATTGTCAAGTTGGTATCTGTATAACATCCAGTACTCATTCCATATAACACTCAAGTGCCCTCCTCCATGCCCAGCACCCCTTTCCCCCTCTCCTCCCCCCATCAACCCTCAGTTTGTTCTCAGTATTTAAGAGTCTCTTATGGTTTGCCTCCCTCCCTCTCCTTAGCTAGTTTTTCCACTTCACCTCCTATATGGTCCTCTGTGAAGTTTCTCCTTTTCCACATATGAGTGAAAAAATATGGTATCTGTCTTTTTCTGCCTGACTTATTTCACTTAGCATAACACCCTTGAGTTCCATCCACATTGTTACAAATGGCCAGATATCATTCTTTGTCATTGCCAAGTAGTATTCCATTGTATAGATAAACCACATCTTCTTGATCTATTCATCAGTTGATGGACACTTAGGCTCTTTCCATGATTTGGCTATTGTTAAAAGTGCTGCTATGAACATTGGGGTCCATGTGCCCCTATGCATCAGCACTCCTGTATCCCTTGGGTAAATTCATAGCAGTGCTATTGCTGGGTCATAGTGGAGTTCTATTGTTAATTTTTTGAGGAATCTCCACACTGTTTTCCAGAGGGGCTGCATCTGTTTACATTCCCACCAACAGTGTACGAGGGTGCCCATTGCTCCACATCCCGGCCAGCATCTATAGTCTCCTGATTTGTTCATTTTAGCCACTCTGACCGGTGTGAGGTGGTATCTCAGTGTGGTTTTGATTTGTATTTCCTGATGATGAGTGATGCTGAGCATCGTTTCATGTGTCTGTTGGCCATCTGGATGTCATCTTTGGAGAAGTGTCAGTTCACATCTTCTGCCCATTTCTTCACTGGATTGTTTATGGGGTGTGGAGTTTGGTGAGTTCCTTATAGATTTGGGGTGTTAGCCCCTTATCTGACTGATATGTCATTTGCAACTCTCTTTTCCCATTCTGTCAGTTGCCTATAAGTTTCGTTGATTGTTTCCTTTGCGTGCACAGCTTTTTATCTTGATGAGGTCCCAGTAGTTCATTTTTGCTTTTGATTCTCTTGCCTTTGGAGATGTGTCGAGTAAGATATTGCTGCAGCTGAGGTCAAGGAGGTTGTTTCCTGCTTTTTCCTCTAGGGTTTTGATGGTTTCTGTCTCACATTCAGGTCCTTCATCCATTTTGAGTTTATTTTTGTGTATGGTGTAAGAAAGTGGCCTAGTTTAATTCTTTTCCACGTTCCTGTCCAGTTCTCCCAGCACCATTTGTTAAAGAGTATTTCCACTGGATACTCTTTCCTGCTTAGTCAAAGATTAGTTGGCCATACATGTGTGGGTCCAATTCTGGGTTCTTTATTCTATTTCATTGGTCTATGTGTCTGTTTTTTGTGCCAATATTATACTGTCTTGATAATTATTGTTTTGTAGTAGAAGCTAAAGGCAGGGATTGTGATGCCTCCTGTTGTAGTTTTCTTCTTCAAAATTACTTTGGCTATTCGGGGTCTTTTGTGGATCCATACAAATTTTAAAATTGTTTATTCTAGCTTTGAGAAGAATGCTGGTGCAATTTTGATTGGGATTGCATTCGATGTGTAGATTGCTTTGGGTAATATTGACATTTTAACAATATTTATTCTTCTAATTCATGAGCATGGAATGTTTTTCCATTTCTTTGTGTCTTCTTTAATTTCCTTCATAAGTGTTCTATAGTTTTCAGCATACAGATCTTTTACATCTTTGGTTAGGCTTATTCCTGGTATTTTATGGTTTTTGGTGCAATTGTGAATGGGATCAGTTTCTTGATTTCTCTTTCTGTTGCTTCATTATTGGTGAATAACAATGCAACCAAGTCTGTACGTTGATTTTGTACCCTGCGACTTTCCTGAATTGATGTATCAGTTCTAGTAGACTTTTGGCGGAGTCTGTTGGGTTTTCCATGTAGAGTATCATGTCATCTGTGAAAAGTGAAAGTTTGGCTTAATCTTTGCGAATTCGGATGTCTTTTATTTCATTTTGTTGTCTGATTGCTGATGCTAGGACTTCCAACACAATTTTAAACAACAGTGGCAAGAGTGGACATCTTTGTTGTATTCCTGATCTCAGGGGGAAAGATCTCAGTTTGTCCCTATTGAGGATGATATTAGCTGTGGACTTTCCATAAATGGCTTTTATAATGCTTAAGTATGTTCCTTTTATCCCGGCTTTCTTGAGGGTTTTTTATTAACAAAGGATGCTGTATGCATGATCACTCCTGTATCCCTTGGGTAAATTCCTAGCAGTGCGATTGCTGGGTCATAGGGGAGTTCTATTGTTAAGTTTTTGAGGAACCTTCACACCGTTTTCCAGAGTGGCTGCACGACTTTGCATTCCCACCAACACTGCAAAAGGGTTCCCATCTCCACATCCTCACCAGCATCTGTAGTCTCCTGATTTGTTCATTTTAGATACTCTGACTGGTGTGAGGTGGTATCTCAGTGTGGTTTCGATTTGTATTTCCCTGATGCTGAGTGACAATGAGCATCATTTCATGTGTCTGTTGGGCATCTGGATGTCCTCTTTGGAGAGGTGTTTGTTCATGTCTTCTGCCCATTTCTTCACTGGGTTATTTGTTTTTTAGGTGTGGAGTTTGGTGAATTCTTTATAGATTTTGGATGCTAGCCCCTTATCCAATATGTGATTTGCAAGTATCTTTTTCCCATTCCATTGGTTGCCTTTTAGTTTTGTTGGTTGTTTTCTTTGCAGTGCAGAAGATTTTTATCTTAATGAGGTCCCAATTGTTCATTTTTGCTTTTAATTCCATTGTCCTTAGAGAAGTGTCAAGTAAGAAATTGCTGAGGCTGAGGTCAAAGAGGTTGTTTCCTGCTTTCTCCTCTAGGGTTTTGATAGTTTCCTGTCTCACATTCAGGTCCTTCATCCATTTTTAGTTATTTTTGTGTTTGATATAAGAAAGTGGTCTAGTTTCATTCTTCTGCATGTTGTTGTCTAGTTCTCCCAGCACCATTTGTTAAAGAGACTGTCTTTTTTCCATTGGATATTCTTTCCTGCTTTGTTAAAGATTAGTTGGCCATACACTGTGAGTCCAATTCTGAGTTCTCTATTCTATTCCATTGGTCTATGTGTCTGTTTTTGTGCCAATAGACTGTCTTGATGATTACAGCTTTGTAGTAGAGTCTAAAGTCTGGCATTGTGATGCCTCCTGTTTGGTTTTATTTTTCAGTATTGCTTTGGGTATTTAGGGTCTTTTGTGATTCCACAGAAATTTTAGGATTATTTGTTCTAATTTTTTTAATGTTTTATTTATTTCTGAGAGAGAGAGAAAGAGAGAGAGTGTGAGCAGTGGAGGGTCAGAGAGAGAGGAAGGTACAGACTCTGAAACAGGCTCCAGGCTCTGAGCTGGCAGTCAGCACAGAGCCCGACGCGGGGCTCGAACCCACGAACCGTGAGATCATGACCTGAGCCAAAGTCGGACGCTTAACCAACTGAGCCACCCAGGCGCCCCTGTTTGTCCTAGCTTTGAGAAGAATGCTGGTGCAATTTTGATTGGGATTCCATTCATTGTGTAGATTGCTTTGGATAGTATTGACATTAAACAATATTTATTCTTCCAATCCATGATCATAAAATGTTTTCCTATTTCTTTGTATCTTCTTCAATTTCCTTTATAAGCTTTCTATAGTTTTCAGCATACAGATCTTTTACATGTTTGGTTAGGTTTATTCCTGGTATTTTATGGGTTTTGGTTCAAATGTGAATGGGATCAGATTTCTTGATTTCTCTTTCTGTTGCTTCATTATTGGTGTAGAACAATGCAACCAAATCAGTACATTAATTTTGTACCCTATGACTTTGCTGAATTCATGTATCAGTTCTAGCAGACTTTTGGTGGAGTCTGTTGGGTTTTCCATGTAGAGTATCATGTCATCTGCGAAAAGTGAAAGATTGACTTAATTTTTGCCAGTTCGGATGACTTTTATTTCATTTTGTTGTCTGATTGCTGATGCTAAGACTTCCAACACTATGTTGAACAACAGTGATAAGAGTGGACATCTTTGTTGTATTCCTGATCTCAGGGGGAAAGCTCTCAGTTTGTCCCCATTGAGGATGATTTTAGCTGTGGGCTTTTCATAAGTAAGTTCCTTCTATCCTGGTTTTCATGAGGGTTTTTTATTAAGAAAGGATGCTGTATTTGTCAAATGCTTTTTCTGTATCTATTCACAGGATCATATGATTATTTTCTTTTGTTAATGTGATGTATCACATTGATTGATTTGCAAATATTGAACCAGCCCGGCAGCCCAGGAATGAATCCCACTTGATCATGGCGGATAATTCTTTTTATATGCTGTTGAATTTGACTTGTTAGTATCTTGTTGAGGATTTTTGCATCCATATTCATCATGGATATTGTCCTGTAGTTCTCTTTTTTTTCTGGGTCTCTGTCTGTTTTGGGAATCAAAGTGATGCTGGCTTTTTAGATTTATTTTTGAAGTTTTCTTTTTATTTCTATTTTTTGGAATATCTTGAAAAGAATGGGTATTAACTCTGATTTAAATGTCTGGTAGAATTCCCTGGGGAAGCCATCTGGTCCAGGGCTGTTATTTGTTGGGAGATTTTTGATAACTGATTCAACTTCTTCACTAGTTATGGGTCTGTTCAGATTTTCTATCTCTTCCCGTTTGAGTTTTGTAGTGTGTGTGTGTTTAGGAATTTGTCCATTTCTTCTAGGTTGTCCAGTGTGTTAGCATAGAATTTTTCAAAGTAATCCTTGATAATTGCTTATACTTTTGAGGGATTGGTTTTAATAAATGCATTTTTATTTGAGATATGGTCTATTTGGGTGCTCTCTCTTTTCTTTTTGAGAAGCCTGGCTAGAGGTTTATGAATTTTGTTTATTTTTTCGAAAAATCAACTCTTGGTTTCATTGATCTGTTCAACTGTTTTTGTTTTTGTTTTTGTTTTTTTTAATTCTGCTTGATCTTTATTATTTCTCTTCTTCTGCTGGGCTTGGGCTGTTCTTGCTGATCTGCTTCTAGTTCCTTTAGATATGCTATTAGATTTTGTATTTGTCCTTTTTCTAGTTTCTTGAGATGGGCCTGGATTGCAATGTATTTTCCTCTTAGGATTGCCTTTGCTGCATCCCAAAGAGTTTGGATTGTTGTCTTTTCATTTTCATTTGTTTCTATGTATTTCTTAATTTTTTCTTTAAATGCCTGGTTGACCCATTCGTTCTTTAGTTGGGTGTTCTTTAACCTCCATGCTTTTGGAGGTTTTCCAGACCTTTTCCTGTGGTTGTTTCCAAGGTTCATAGCATTGTGACCTGAAAGGGTGCATGGTATGATCTCAATTCTCTTATATTTAATAAGGGCTGCTTTGTGACTCAGTATGTGATCTGTTTTGGAGAATGTAGCATGTGCACTCAAGAAGAAAGTGAATTCCATAGCTTTAGGAAGTAGAGTTCTAAATATATCTGTCACATCCATTTCATCCAATGTGTCGTTCAGGTCCATTGTTTCTTTAGTGATTTCTGTCTAGTTGATCTATCCATTCCTGTGAGTGAAGTATTATATTCCCCTGCAATTAACACATTGTTATCAATAAGATTGCTTATGTTTGTGATTAAGTGTTTTA
Source organism: Hyaena hyaena (assembly GCF_003009895.1). Taxonomy (NCBI): domain Eukaryota; kingdom Metazoa; phylum Chordata; class Mammalia; order Carnivora; family Hyaenidae; genus Hyaena; species Hyaena hyaena. The sequence continues at coordinate 165,153 of NW_024082108.1, read as the reverse complement.
TGTATTTGGGTGCCTCCTAATTCGGTTTGTAGACATTTATAATTTTTAGCTCTTCCTGATAGATAGACCCTGTAATTATTATATGATGCCCTTCTTCATATCTTGTTACAGCCTTTAATTTAAAGTCTGGTTTGTCCAATATAAGTATGGCTACACCAGCTTTCTTTTGACTTCCAACAGCATGATATATATTTCTCCATCCCCTCACTTTCAATCTGAAGGTGTTTTCATGTCTAAAATGAGTCTCTTTTATACAGCAAATAGATGAATCTTGCTATTTTTATCCATTCCGATACCTTATGTCTTTTGATTGGAGCATTTAGTTCATTTACATTCAGTGTTATTATTGAAAAATATGGGCTTAGAGTCATTGTGTTCTCTTTAGGATTCATGCTTGTAGTGGTGTCTCTGGTACTTTGTGTTCCTTGAAACAATTTCCTCATAGAGTCCCCCTTAGGATCTCTTGTAGGGCTTGTTTAGTGGTGATGAATTCCTTCAGTTTTTGTTTGGGGAAAATCTTTGTCTCTTCTTCTATTCTGAATGGCAGGCTTGCTGGATATAGAATTCTTGGCCGCTTATTTTTCCTGTTCATCACGTCGAAGATTTCTTGCCATTCCTTTCTGGCCTGCCAAGTACAGTAGATTGGTCTGCTACTACTCTTATGTGTCTACCTTTGTATACTTCTGTATGTTAAGTCCTGATTATCCCTAGCTGCTTTCAGAATTCTCTCCTTATCCTTATATTGTGCCAGTTTCACTATGATGTGTCATACAGAAGATTCATTCAAGTTATGTCTGAGGGAAGTTCTCTGTGGCCCTTGGATTTCAATGTCTGTTTCCTTCCCCAGATTGGGGAAGTCCTCAGCCATAATTTGTTCAAGTACTCTTTCAGCCCCTTTGTCTCTCTCCTTATGGAATTCCTATGATACAGGTATTGTTTTGCTTGATTGCATCACTCAGTTCTTGAATTCTCCTTTCGTGCTCCTGGATCAATTTATCTCTCTTTTTCTCAGCTTCCTCTTTTTCTATAATTGTATCTTCTAATTCACCTATTCTACTCTCTGCCTCTTCAATTCGTGTGGTGGCCACCTCCATTTCATTATGCATCTCATTTATAACATTTTTTTAATTCATCATAACTATTTTTAAGATCCTTGATCTTTGCAGCAATAGCTCTCTGCTGTCTTCTATGCCTTTTTCAAGGCCAACGATTAATTTTATGACTATTATTCTAAATTCTTGTTCAGTTATGTTGCTTATATCTGTTTTGATCAATTCTTTAGCTGTCACTTATTCTAGGAATTTCTTTTGAGGAGAGTTCTTCTGTTTCATCGTTTTGGCTAGCTTTCTGTCTCTTTTAAGTTTTAAAGTCTTGTTATGTGCTCTGCACCTGTAAGTACTGCTATATTAAAGGAGACTCATACACTATCCAGCTCCTGGCCATTCAGGAAGTATTCTTCTAAGGGTGTCCCTTGGTCTCTCTTGTGATTTTGGTTATTTTATTTCCCTATGTGTTGTGATGTTTTGGATTCTCCACCATGTGTGCTTTGGTTTGCTCCTTGAAGTAGCCCTGGAAAGGAAAGCAGACAGACAAACAGGGAACAAAACCACACAGAATGCACAAACAAACAACCCGATAATAATAATAATAACAATAATAACAAAAAACAAAGGGCAGCCTAAAAGCATAAAACCAGAAATTCCAGCTACAAATAAAGAGCAGGGTGGAGGCAGTTCTAATGGAAAAGCATATACAAAGAGAAATGAAAGGGGTAGGGTGAAAGAGAAAATGAACATGGATCAGGCAAAGAGTCTAAAAGGCTTAATCCAGAAAGAGAAAAAGGAGACTATGACAGGAGGCAAGGAGAAAGAAATGAAGATAATGTTACCCAGAGAAACTATACAGTCTGATTATTCCAGAGAGAGAGAGAGAGAGAGAGAGAGAGAGAGAAAGGAAGGTAAAGAAGGAGAGGTAGAACATGCATCAAGAGGATGGATTAAATATGTCTGTATAAACAAACCTATAAGCAGAATAACCAGCCCAGAGGAGGGGAGAGATAAGAATGAGAAAATGGAGAATATATCTGAATAGCAAGAATTGATCTAGCGTTAATCACGGCAATACAGCAGTGCTGATCTTGGGGGAAGGGCCTCTGTTTCTGCATCATCTACAGGCTCCCAGCAGCTCCCCAGCACAGATGAGCATTGTTCGGTGTAAGTGGGTCCTGCCTCCACTATGGGTCCCTGCAGGCCAATCCCTGAGGCCCCGCCTTGGTGGTTGTGGGAAGAAAAATTGTGATCCCCCAGTCCCTTTTCTTTGAACCACGTGCCCCAAATCACTCCTTTGGATCCGTTCTCACTGTGCCACAGGTGCAGCCATGGGGGGGCTGTCTCCTATGCTCCATGGCCAGCCATGTTCCAAGCTCTTGTCCGTGTGCATTGATGATGCTGCCTGAACTGTAATGCCGTGAGCCAGGCACTTCAGAGAAGGGGATCAGTTCCTCCTGATGCTGACGGTGCCTCTAGGGTACCGCCTAACCTGGAGGAACTTCTTTTGTGCTCCAGCATGGAGGATGGTATAGGTTCCATCTCCATCCTGGGCCAAGGTTTTTCTCATGTCCAGATACAGTCCTACATTTCCCCAGCCACTCTTTCTCTTCCCTTTGTCTCTCTGCAGAAGGGGATCCTTCCCCTCCATGTCTCCATGTCCTGGCCCATTTTATTTCCCCCAGTTCACCATCATATACATATGAGGCTGTCTTCTTAGTAGACCCCATCTCCTTTCCTTCCAGACTCTTGAGGTTCAGAGTCCTTTGGCTTCAGCCCTTCTTTGTTTGAGAGATGCCAGCGGGAAATATAGATCCCCCTATTTCTCTGCCATCCCACGTTGCTTCTTTTTTTTTTTATTTATTTTTTTTATTTATTTTTTTAATGTTTTATTTATTTCTAGGAGAGAGAGAGAGACAGCGTGAGCAGGGGAGGATCAGAGAGAGAGGGAGTCACAGACTGAAACAGGCTCCAGGCTCTGAGCTGGCAGTCAGCACAAAGCCCGACGCGGGGCTCGAACCCACGATCCGTGAGATCATGACCCAAGCGAAAGTCAGACGCTTAACCGACTAAGCCACCCAGGCGCCCTGCACTTCTTAAAATAAAGATAATGATGATGGCGGAGAGCAAAGTCTTTTTTTAAATTATTATTACATCTTTGATTGCCTCATTGACGCCTTGGTTATTTAGTAGAATGTTGTTTAGCTTTTAGGTGTTTATTTTTTCCCCCCAGTTTTTTTCTTATAATTGATTTCTCATTTCATATCATTGTGGTCACAAAAGATTCTTATTACGATTTCAATCTTATTAAATTTGACACTTGTGTTGTAGCCTACATGTGATCTATCCTGGAGAACATTCCATATGTATTTGAAAAAAATGCTTATTCTATAATTTTTAGATGGGATGTCTTGTATATAGCTATAAGGTTCATTTGGTCTAATATGTCCTGCAAAGACACTGTTTCCTTGCTGATTCCTGCCTGTATGATCTATCCATTGACGTTAGTGGGGAGTTAGAGTCTCCTACTATTATTGTATTACTGTATTGTATTATTGTATTAATTTTCCCCTTTATTTCTGTTAATATTTTCTTTAGGTATTTAGGTGTTTTCTTGTTGGGTGTATAGATATTTACAATGGTTATATCCTCCTTGTTCGGTTGACCTCTTTATCATTATATAATGCCCTTCTTTGTGTATTGTTGCAGTCTCTATTTTATTTATTTTGTCTGTCATAAGTACAGCTGGCTCATCTTCCACCCCCACCCCCACTTCTATTTGCATGGAATATCTTTTTCCATTTCTTCACTTTCACTCTGTATGAGTCTTTAGGTCTGAAATGAATTATATGCATGGGTCTTGGGTTTATTTTGTTTTGTTTTACCATTCAGTCCTGCTCTGTCTTCTAATTGGAGCAGTTCATTTACATTAGTTATTGATAGATGTGCACTTAACTGACATTTTGTTAATTGTTTTCTGGTTGTTTTTGTAGTTTTCTGTTCCTATCTTCTCTTGTTTTCCTTCCTTGTGATTTATGACATTCTTTAGTGTTATGCTTGGCTTTTAAGAATTTTTTGTCTGTATCTGTTATATATTTTTGGTTTCTGGATACCATGAGTTTCATTTATACTATTCTAAGTATATAGCAGTTTGTGTTAAGTTGATGATAAGTTAAATTTGTACACATTTATTTTTACTTCCGCCTTCATGTTTTATGTATATGTTGTCATAATTTATTTGTTTTTATTTTGTGAGTCTCTTTAATTTTTTTATGTATAATTGATTTTACTACTTTTGTCTTTTAATCTTCATGCTAGCTTTATAAGTGATTGCTGTATTACTTTTTTTATTACATATCATTTTTATGAATGGCATTTTTTTCTTTAATTATTTTCTTCTAATTATGGACTTTTCCACTTAAAGAAACCTCCTTAAAATTTATTATAAGGCTAGTTTAATAATGATGAACTCTTAACTTTGGGAAACTCCTTATCTTTTTTTTAAATTTATATCCAAGTTATTTAGCATATAGAACAACAATTTCAGGAGTAGATTCCTTAATGCCCCTTACCCATTTAGCCCATTCCCCCTCCCACAACCCCTCCAGTAACCCTCTGTTTGTTCTCCATATTTAAGAGTCTCTTAGGTTTTGTCCTCCTCCCTGTTTTTATATTATTTTTTCTTCCCTTCCCTTATGTTCATCTGTTTTGTATCTTAAAGTCCTCATATGAGTGAAATCATATGATATTTGTCTTTCCCTGACTAATTTACTCAGCATAATAACCCTCTAATTCCATCCACATAGTTGCACATGGCAAGATTTCATTCTTTTTGATTGATGTGTAATACTCCATTGTGTGTGTGTGTGTGTGTGTGTGTGTGTATACCACATCCCCTTTATCTGCCCATCAATGGACATTTGGGCCCTTTCCATACTTTAGCTATCGTTGATAGCGCTGCAGTAAACATTGGGGTGCATGTACCCCTTTGAAACAGCATACCTGTATCCCTTAGATAAATACCTAGTAGTGAAATTGCTGTGTCATAAGGTAGTCCTATTTTTAATTTTTTGAGGAACATCCATACTGTTTTCCATAATGGCTACACCAGTTTGCATTCTTACCAGCAGTGCAAAAGAGATCCTCTTTCTCAACATCCTAGCCAACATCTGTTGTTGCCTGAGTTGTTAATGTTAGCCATTCTGACAGGTGTGAGGGGGTATCTCATTGTGGTTTTGATTTGTATTTCCCTGATGATGAGTGATGTTGAGCATTTTTTTTCATATGTTGGTTGGCCAGCTGGATGTCTTCTTTGGAGAAAAGTCTATTCATGTCTTTTGCCCATTTCTTCACCGGATTATTTGTTTTTTTGGGGGTATTGAGATTGATAAGTTCTTTATAGATTTTGGATACTAACCCTTTATCTGATAGGTGGTTTGCAAATACCTTCTCCCATTCTATCGGTTACCTTTTAGTTTTGCTGATTGTTTCCTTCGCTGCTTTTTGTTTTAATGAGGTCCAATAGTTCATTTTTGCTTTGGTTTCCCTTGCCTCTGGAGACATGTTGAATAAGAAGTTGCTGTGGCAAAGGTCAAAGAGGCCTTTACCTGCTTTCTTTTCAAGGATTTTGATGGCTTACTATCTTACATTTAGGTCTTTCATCCATTTTTAGTTTATTTTTGTGTATGGTGTAAGAAAGCTGTCCAGGTTCATCTCTCTGCATGTTGCTGTCCAGTTTTCCCAGCACCACTTGCTGAAAAGGCTGTCTTTATTCCATTGGATATTCTTTCCTGCTTTCTCAAAGATTAGTTGGCCATACGTTTGTGGGTACATTTTTGGGTTCTCTATTCTGTTCTATTGACGTGTTTTTGTGCCAGTAGCATACTGTCTTGGTGATTACAGTTTTGTAATACAGCTTGAAGTCTGAGACTGTGATGACTCCAGCTTTGGTTTTCTTTTTCAAAACTGCTTTGGCTATTCAAGGTCTTTTCTGGTTCCATACAAATTTTAGGATTGTTTGTTCTAGCTCTGTGAAGAATGCTGGTGTTATTTTGATAGGGATTGAATTGAATATGTAGATTGCTTTGGGTAGTATTAACATTTTAACGATATTTGTTCTTCTTATCCAGGAACATGGAATATTTTTCCTTTTTTTTTTTTGCATCTTCTTCAATTTCTTTCATAAGCTTTCTATAATTTTCCGTGTATATATTTTTCACCTCTTTGGCTAGATTTATTTCTAGGTACTTTATGGTTTTTGGTGCAATTGTAAATGGGATTGATTCCTTGATTTCTCTTTTTGTTGCTTCATTGTTGGTGTATAGGAATGCAACTGATTTCTGTGCATTGATTTTATACCCTGCAACTTTGCTGAATTCATGGATCACTTCTAGCAGATATTTTGGTGGAGTATTTTGGGATTTCCATATAGAGTAGCTCATCTGTGAAAAGTGAAAGTTTGCCCTTCACCTGGCTGATTTGGATGCCTTTTATTTCTTTGTGTTGTCTGATTGCTAAGGCTAAGACTTCCAATACTATGTTGAATAACAGCAGTGAGCATGGACATCTCTGTCTTTTTTCTGACCTTATGGAGGAAAGCTCTCAGTTTTTCCCTATTGAGGATGATATTAGCATTGGGTCTTCCCTATATGGTTCTTATGATCTTGAGGTATGATCCTTCTATCTCTATTTTCTTGAGGGTTTTTATCAAGAAAGGATGCTGTATTTTGTCAAATGTTTTCTCTGCATCTATTGAGAGGATCATGTGGTTCTTGTTCTTCCTTTTATTGATGTGATGAGTCACATTGATTGTTTTGTGGATATTGAACCAGTCCTGCATCCCAGGTATAAATCCCACTTGGTTATGGTGAATAATTTTTACTGTATTGTTGGATCCGGTTGGCTAATATCTTGTTGAGGATTTTTGCAACCATGTTCATCAGGGAAATTGGTCTTTAGTTCTCCTTTTTAGTGGGGTCTTTGTCTGGTTTTGGAATTAAGGTAATGCTGGATTCATAGAGTTTGGAAGTTTTCTTCCATTTCTATTGTTTTGGAACAGCTTCAAGAAAATAGGTGTTAACTCTTCCTTAAATGGGAAAGTCTTTATCTTTTCTTCAATTCTGAATGATCTTGCCAGGTAGAGTATACTTGGTTACAGATTGTTTCTTTTCAGAACTTTGAATATATCATGCTACTCCCTTCTTGCCTGCAACGTTTCTACTGAAAAAATCAGCTAATAGCCTTATGGGGTTTCCTTTGTACACAACTACTTCTCTCCTGCTGTTTTTAAGATTCTGTCTTTAATCTTTGACATTTTAGCTATTGTGTGTTGAGGTGTGAACTTCCTTGGGTTTGCCTTGTTTGGAACTCTCTGTGCTTCCTAAATGTAGATGTCTGTTTGATTTTCCAGGTTAAGGAAGGTTTCAGCCATTATTGCTTCAAATAAGTTTTATGCCCTTTTACTCTCTCTCTTCTCCTTGTGATACCCCTATAATATGAATATATGTTTACATGATATTGACAAGAAATCACATAACCTAGTCTCATTTTGTAAATTCTTTTTTCTTTTTGCTCTTCAGCTTGTGTGCTATCACTCTGTCTTCCATATCACTGATCTATTCTACATTTTCTAATCTGATCATTTCTAGTGTGCTTTTCAGTTACAATCTTCATCTCTGTTTAGTTATACTTCTTTGTTGACGTTCTCATTGAGTTTATTCATTCTTCTCTCCAGTTTAGTGACTAACTTTGTGACCATTACTTTGAACTTTTCATCAGGTAGATTGCCTGTCTCCCTTTCATTTCATTCTTTTTCTGAGGTTTTACCTTATTCTTTCATTTGGAGCATATTCCTATGTCTCATTTTGTTTGACTTTCTGTGTCTGTTTCTATAAATCAGGAGATCTATTTCTACTGAACTGGAAGGAATGATCATATGTATGGTTCTATAATGAGTGCTGTAATGAGTGCTGCTAGGTGGTATCCTGGTATGTGCAGTGCTGGGGCCATCTTGGTGGGATGGCTTGAGTGGAATTGGTTAGGGCCTGGGGCTCACTGAGGTAGTAAGCTAATGAGGGCATATGAACTCTGCTTTGGTCTATGCTATCAAGGAGGGAATGTAAATAGGGGTGTTTGCCAACCCCTCTAACTAAGAGAGCTCCAGTTCTCCTGCCATTTGATGGAGTTCTAGAGATAGATCCTTTATATTCTAGTTGCTTTTTTAAACTGTGGCTTTTTTTTTCTGTGCCTTTGGGCATCCAGGACCACCTTGGGTGTAGGGGCCCAGGGATCACTGAGGTGGCAAGTTGTCTGTAATGCTCAGGACCTGCTCCCATCTGTACTGTCTGTACTAATAAGGTGAAGGGGAAATGTAAACTGGGGTAATCATCACCCTTTCCAACCAAAAGAGTTCAAGCAGTCTCCCACCATTTGTCAGAGTTCTAGAACTGGATGCTTTAAATTCTAGTTGCTTTTTTAAACCATGGCTTCTCCACCAGTCCCCATGTCCCAGGGAAGACAAATCTGCTCATGGTCCTTCAGTATTAGCCCTTCACAGTGTAGAGATTTCCTTCATTACCATATCTCTGTCCTCTTGCCAGTCTCTATAGGGTCTATTTTTATGCAGAAGGTGTTCAGTCATCCCACAATTCTTCAGGAGCAACTGCTTTATAAATAGGTGTAAAGTTGGTGTGTCCAGGGGCAGGATAAGTTCAGGGTCTTCCTATATCACCATCTTGGACCCTCTCCCTTATTGTTTTTCAAACACTATGTTTGGTAGCCATTTGTTACAGCCAGAGTAACTGGGAATTGTCTTCTCTTCTGTCTCCACCACTTTTTCCATCCTGGATAGAGACCTAGGATACATTCTGGGACCCTTTTCATTACTTTTTCATTATTGTTTCATTTTTTTTTTTGCTTCATTATTTTTTGACGTAGAATAATATAAGTTTCTGCCAGTGAAAAGAGCAAATGCTAGAACATTGTCCATTTGGAAAGGACATGATCATATTAAATCATCTTACATTTTCTGTATCTAGAATATATTGTGAAGATTTCTCACTTGATGCCCCAGTTCTCATATAACTATATTAACACAATAATTTTAAAGTGACAACTACCTCAACGAGATAATCCATTTCATATTTATAATATCAGGAATACTTCCCAGTGGGGGCATGTATTCCCAAATCCACCAAATTCTTGATCAAGAATTAGACAACAGTAGCCTTCCTTAGCATTATCAATAAACCCAAACAATTCTGTATCCAGGGTTATATGTTATTTTTTCTGTTGCTTACCATGCAGCTTCATGCAATAAAACTAATGTAATAATTCATTCTTCCTGCAAATGGGCATCCTAAGCCTTTAAGGTCCTCAATTCATGCTGATGATAACACTCCTGGAGGGAGCTAGCTCTCGTATTAATTTGGTGCCTCCTTCAGTCTCCTATATAATGTGCTATATGATAATTAGTTTCAAACTGCCTCCATGGCTACAATAACAGCCTTTCGATTTTCCCTTAGTGAGTAACTCCCCCTGTTTCTGAAGTGGCTAAGTGACTCTCCTGTTGGAAATGCTTGAAGTGGTGGATAAGATTTGTGCCCATGACCTCTCTAGGATGAGTGACTAGTTCCAATATCTTCCCTGGATGCAGTGAGAGGCCCTTCTTGTTTTTCTTTCTTGAGGGCTCAAAAATACCTCAAGTGCAGAAGAAGCAAGGCATCAATTTATGAACCACATTACCTCCCTTCACAGTACTGTCAAAACACTTCCATCTTTTGCCATGACCTTTGGAAAACATCCAGTCACCAAGCATCCAACCTCAGCCAAGTGATGTTGACACTGCTCCATTGGGGGCTATCTCTCCTCCCACTTTTCATTTAACCCTGTTTGCTGGTCAAAAAATACATATATAATACCAGGTCAACTGGCACTGTCTGGGATCCATAGTGGATGCCAGATATTAGGACACACAGTGATCCACAACATAACGCATTTGTGGTGTAACCAGTGATAGTATTTCTTGTGAACAACTTTATAAACCTAGGGAAGAAGCTGAGTACACAGCGAAGAAAGTTTGCCTGCATTTCTGCATTGCTTTATTTATTGAGTTGGCTGAAAGAGGTGAGGGAGATCCTTTTCTATATAATAAAGGGGCTTACCATTAGGAGCCTAGAGCTTAACTATGGAGTATCCATACCAGTGCTACTGATACCAGCTGAAGGCCTTGCTGAAGGAAGGGAAAAAAGACAGAGATATGCATGGATACTGAGGACAAAGGATATGCTCTACTAGTTAGGTGATGGGACTCTTGAAGTGCTGGTACTGCTTTTGTTGGGACTGAGTGAACAGGGGGAAGAGACTTGTTGGAAGCACATGCGCAGTGAGGATGTTGTTTATATGGTGTATGTTGCTCTATCAAGCCAATACAGGACACTCTAACAACTAACACCTTCTAAGAGTCTTCTTATCCCTGTCCTGGTCCAAACTAACCATCTGATCATGCATCATGTCCATCTTTTCTACTTGGCCATTAACATATTAATCATGGGGCACCTGTGTGGCTCAGTCTGTTAAGCATCCAACTTTGGCTCAGGTCATGATCTTACAATTCATGTGGTTAAGCCCCACATCAGGCTCTATGCTGACAGCTCAGAGCCTGGAATCTGCTTCATATTCTGTGTCTCCCTCACTCTCTGCCCCTTCCCTGTTCATGCGCACGCACTCTCTCTCTTTGAAAAATAAACATTAAAAAATTTTTTTAAATTAATTATAGTTGTTCTCTATTTAATATTTCCAGAAGTTGTATATTATCTGAATCTACTGTTGATTGACTTGTCTCCTGATAATGTGAGTGTTTTTCTTTTTAAATGCCACATAATTTTTGTTGAAAATCAGATACCTTGTATAGGAAAGTAGAGACTGAGGTAAATAGTTTTTATGCCTGAAAATGAGCAAGCCTTTTTTTTTCCCCCCTACTGGGATTTACAGTTATGCACTGAGCCAATCTAATCAGGAATTAAGCTAACCAGCCCCCACCTGTAGGTCTGTCTCCAGCATATATTCCTACTTTCCCCATTGGTGAAAGTTTTGTTCTGTTTTCTTTACTGCAGTGTAAAAATCAGTTCCCTAAGGGAAACGAAGTTTGCTGTTCTTCTCCAGTGGCTTAAGCCTTTTGTTTGATAGGGAAAATAGAAGAGAAGGATCCAAATGGAGGTTTCATATTCTTTACCTCAGTAAATACTGTTCCCAGAAGGGTGCTTTATTAAAAATCTTGCCCTGCCTCCCATCTTTTTTGTGAGTACCCAGTGAGGTATGTGTGCAAATTCCCTTTATGTCCATGCTCCATGGAGTTTTGTCTTTACCCACATTTGGTCTTTAGTAATTGGTTTAAAAAATATATCCACTGAATTATTACTGGCATCTGGTAAGGTCTATCCCAGTTAAAATGTGCTCATGCCACATATCCTCTTGATGATACTTACTTGTTAGATTTTGTTGCTTTGAAACCTCAGCTTTTGATGGGTTCAGGTTGAGTTGTAAATTTAGCTATTATCTTGCATTTTGTTGTTCTTGTGAGGGTTAAAACGATGTTCTCTCTCCATTTTTCTACATCCTAAGAGGAAACCAGAAATTCTTCCCACTCACTTTAAATGAACAAAAGGAACTACAGTCCTTAGTAAATAATGACAACAACAAGACCCTCATGAGTTACTTCATGAGTTAAACCTTTAATGTTATACCCTGCCTCATAATATTAATTACATACAGACACGATATTTTCACTTAAGGTCAAAAGTATCTAAAATCTATTTCTTGATCTTGTGTAGATAGTTGAATCCGTTATCTATCACTATTTCTTTAAGGTGAATTTACTTAGAATGTATCCAATGTAACACTATTTTTAGCTTGTATTTTTCTGTCCAGTTAATTGTTTATTCTTCTTTATTTCCCCAGTTAATTGCTTAAAAAACTGTCCTAAATCTTGCATTTTCTAAATTTACATTTTATGGCATTCAATAGTCTGATTGATAAAATTCTGGTAACTTAAAAAATTTTTTTTAATGGTTATTTTGAGAGAGAGAGGGGGGAGAGAGAGGGGGGGGAGAGAGAGAGAGAGAGAGAACACACCCAGGGAAGGAGCTGAGAGAGAGGGAGACACAGAATCTGAAGCAGGCTCAAGACTCTGAGCTATCAGCACAAAGCCCGTCACAGGGCATGAACCCATGAACTGTTAGACCATGACCTGAGGCAAAGTCAGAGACTTAAAAAACTGAACCACCGAGATGTCCCAAATTTAGGTTACTTGACATGTATAAAAGCTTAGTACCTAAGGCACCAGAGAGTCTAGAATGAGTGAGAACTTTGATTTTATTACCTCATTTTGTCAATAAAATGAGATGATACCCTTTCTGCCCATTCTGTTCATTTTGAGGTGTGAGTTATATGGTGATAGAGATATTCAGAACACTTCAGATGAGATTTTTTAATATCATGATATATAATAATTTGTGAAATTTTGAGTCAGGTTTGGATGGAACACAACATACTTTTTGTGATATTGATGGCCATTATGTGATCAATAAAAATCTAAGATTCTACAACTGAAATTATCTTTGTCACTAAGAGATCATGGCTACTTAGGGAGTGAAGATTCTTGTATCCTAAATCCTGAGGAAAACTACATCCTTGACATTTCCCCTTTAGACAATTATGTCTAAAACAGTTTGGGTCTGCAGCTGAATTAGACATAAAAAAACCCCAGATATTATAATACACTATAAAGGAAAACATTTTAAAGTGATGTAATTTTTTGAAGTTATATTTAAATTCCAGTTAACTTACAGAATAATACTAGTTTCAGGTGTACAATTCAGTATATACTGTGCTCATCACAACAAAACAATGTAATTTTTTCTGATTATAAAAGTAGTATAATTATTTTCAAATGTGAAAAAGCCAGAAGATTTAAAAACAGTTTAAATAGTATTATGAAATGACAGAGTCTAGTCTGTAGTCTTAATTATTGCTTGTGTGTGGATATATGTGTGGATACCCACACATGTATAAATAATCCTAACACTTTTAAAATCATATATATATACATGCTTATGTATATATTACCAATGTCCTACTATATAAAATTTTATATCCTGACTTTTTTACTTCATCAGAAGTATTCTCCCATGTCATCAAAAACACTTCATAAATATTTTTAATACTGAAAAATATTCTGTTTTATAGTTGTGCCATAATTGCATATAAGCCTTTTGTGTATTAAAGTTGTTTCTAGTGTTTCTGCACTGAAGATAATGCCATGCTGAATTTCTTTATATATAAATCTTTGTCTTCACTTTTGATTACTTCCTTAGTATCCGTTCATAGAGGTAAAATTACTGATTCAAAGAGGATGACATTTTTTATAGCTCATGACAGATATTTACAAATCATCTTCTGAGAGCTTTAACAAATTACATTGCCACCAGTAGTTTATGAGAATATATGTCTTCGTGAATCCTCACAAATATTGAGAACTGTTATTTTAAAAATCTGTGTCAGTGGTGAATCGTGAAGACTAGGATCTTCCTAATATTTTACTTTTCATTTCTTTCCTTAATACCGGGGCTGAAAATTTCACCACTTGTTTACATTCCATTTGCATTTCATGTTTTTAATGAAGTGATTGACAATATATTTTCTTTTTTCCACCTTTTCATAATTTTTGTTTTTCCAATGTGACTATACCATTTTGCATTTCCAACATCAATGTATGAAAGCTCGAAATGTTTTACACTTTCTCACTACCACGATTATATTTTTAGTTAATAAAAAACATTTTAGACATTCTAGAGGGGCCTGGCATCCTTAGTTGGTGGAACATGAATCTCTGGATCTCAGGGTTGTAAGTTCGAGCCCCTTGTTGGGTATAAAGGCCACTTAAAAAAGTAAAATCTTAAAAGAAAACTCTAAAAAATTTAGATAATCTAAATATGTATAATTGTATCTTGTTTTAATTTACATTTTCCTAATGAATAATTATATTAGGTTGGTTGGTTGCTTGTTACTGAGTTTTGAGAGTCTGATACTTATTCTAGATAAAAGTCCTTTGAAACGTGACTTGCAAATATTTTCTCCCAGTTTGTAGCTTGTGTTTTCGTTCTCTCAACAGTATATTTTGCAGAGCAGAGGTTTTAAGTGTTGGAGGAGTATAACTTATTATATTTTAATGTATTACATTTACTGTAGTCTTAATGAAATCTAAGAACTCTTTGATATAACATCTCATTAGTCTAAAAGTTTTTGAGTTGTACATTTAAGTTTCTAATCCATTTTGAGTCCAATTTTTATATGATGTGAAACATAATTTGGAATTCTTCCTCCCCATCCCACATATGGACATACACTTGCCCCAGAAACATTGGAAAACATTATCCTTTCTCCATTGAGCCGCTGTGTGTTTGTCAAAAATCAATTGGCCATATTTGTGTGGATTTATTTCTGGATTTAAAAAATTTTTTTGTGAATCTATGCATCTACCTTTTCACCAGCACTACATTGTCTTGATTTTTATAGCTTTAAAGTACACTTATAACTAGGGGATATGAGCATTCTTTGTTTTTTATTGTCAAAATTGTTTTGAGTATCCCAGTTCTTTTGCTTTTCATGTAAGTAATATCCTTATTTGAAACTGTTTACAAAAGAAATTCTGCTTGGATTTTGATAGGGGAATTTTTAAAAAAAAATTTATTTTGAGAGAGAGAGAGCAGGGGAGGAGGGGTAGGGAGTGAGGGAGAAAGAATCCCAAGCAGATTCCATGCTTTCAGCACAGAGCATGATGTGGGGCTCAAACCCACAAATGATGAGATCATGACCTGAGACAAAACCAAGAGTTTGACACTTAGATGACTGAGCCACCCAGGTGCCCCTGTAAGTAGTACTTTTTAAAATTTCCTGTTGTTCATTGTTAATATTTAGAAATAGGATTGATTTCTGTTTGTTGATCTTGTATTCTGAGACCCTGCTAACCCTAACAGTTCTGTAAGTTTGTTTGTAGATTCTTTAAAAATTTCTATTAGACAACTGTGTTATCTGTGAATAGGAACAGTTCTATTTCTTCCTTGCCGATACATATTCCTTCAATTTCTTTTTTTTGCTTTATGACACTGACAGTAAATTTCAGTATGTTTCATAGGAATGCTAAGAGTGAAACTAATTCTTTGTACTAGATGTTAAGGGGAACACATTAATCATCCAATAGTTAAGTATAATGTTCGTTACAGCTATAGATGTATTTTAGATGTATTTTATCAAGCTAAAGAAATTCCTTCTGTTGACCATATTGTTAGAAAATTTTGCCCAGCACTATGATTTCAAATCAACATAATTGGAGATGACACCCCGTATCACTATGAGGAAACATACTCCTGTTGAATAACTATTTAAAAGTTAACAAGAATTTCTAAACAAGATCATTAAATTGATTATGAATAAGAATTTGAAATGAAGTATAAATTAATTGTAAATGAAATGCCTTATTTTGGTACCTCAAGAATAAATTGTATTTTCATGTTCACACAACAAAGAAATAACCTTTTAAAGATAATAAAGCTCTAGTACTTCAATCAGTTTAAAGCTTCTACATATCTATATGGACTTCACATATAGAACTAGATATATTTTTTTAAGTTTATTCACTTATTTTGAGAGAAGGACAGAGAGCACACATGAGTGAGCATGAGCTGGGGAGGGGCAGAGAGAGAGGGAGCAAGAGAATCCCAAGCAGGCTCCACACTATCGGTACAGAGCCTGATGCGGGGCTCAATCCCACAAATGATGAGACCATGACCTGAGCCAAAATCAAGAGCTGGATGCTCAATTGAGCCACCCGGGCACCCCAAAGAACACCAAGATGTATTAAAAGAATTGCATCAGCTTTCTACAGTATTAGCTACTCTAAATTTTCTTGAAAATTTGGACTCTTTGTTTGTTAAATGTAAATCTTCCACTTACAAAATAATTTCCCTTATATTTCCGGTTTCTGGTGAGTTTTAAAAATTTTAATTCCACTGTAATTAACATACAGTGTTATAGTAGTTTCAGGTGTATAATGTAATGATTCAGCAGTTCCATATATTACTCAGTGTTCATCATGTTAAGTGTACTCTTAACCCCATGTATCTATTTCACCCATCCCTCTACCCACCTCCCCTCTGGTAACCATCTATTTCAAATTCCATTCTTTTTTATGGCTAAATAATATTCCATTGTGTATATATACCACATCTTCTTTTCCATTCACCTATCAATGATACTTGGTCTGCTTACATTGTAAATAATTGCTGCACTAAACATATGGGGGCATATATTCCTTCCAACTAGTGTTTTAGTATTCATTGAGTAAATAGTCATATAAATACTGGATTGTAAGGTAGTTCTATTTTTAACTTTTTGAGGAAATTTCATGCTGTTTTCTACAGTGGCTGAACCAATTTGCATTCCCCCTAACAGTGCAAAATGGTTCCTTATTCTCCACATCCTTGCCAACATTTGTTGTTTCTTGTATTTTTTTATTTTAGCCACCTTGACAAGTGTGAGGTGATCTCGTGGTTTTGATTTGCATTTCTCTGATGATTGATTTTAAACATTCTTTTATGTGTCTGATGGCCATCTGTATGTCTTCTTTGGAGAAATGTCTATTTGTCTTCTGCCCATTTTTAATGGGATTATTGTGTTTTTTTCTTGAGTGTTAAGTTATATAAGTTCTTTATATATTTTGGATACTAATCCTTTATTAGATATGTCATTTGCAAATACCTTCTCCCTTTTAGTAGGCTGTCTTTTAGTCACTTGTTTCTTTTACTGTGCAGAAGCTTTTTATTTTGACATAGTCCCAATAGTTTTTGCTTTTGTTTCTCTTGCCTTAGGAGACATATCTAGAAAGTTGTAGCTATGGTCTATGGTGCTCTCTTCCACAGTTGTTAGAGTTTCAGGTCTCACATTTAGGTCCTTAATCCATTTTGAGTTTATCTTTGTCTATTGTGTAAGAAGTACATTTTGCATGTAGCTGTGTCGTTTTCTCAACACCATTTGTTGAGACTTTTAACCACTGAATATTTTTGCCTCTTTGTCAAAGATTAATCGATCACATTGGTGTGGGTTTGTTTCTCAGTTTTCTATTCTGTTTTGTTGATCTATGTATCTTTTTTTGTGCCAGTACCATACTGTTTTGCTTAGTATAGTTTTATAATATAACTTGAAGTCTGGAATTGTGACATGTCCAGTTTTGCTTTTCTTTCTCCAGCTTTCTTTGACTATTTGTGGTCTTTCATGCTTCCATACAAATTTTGGGATTGTTTGTCTAGTTCTATGAAAAATGCTGTTGGTATTTTGAGAGGGACTGCATTAAATCTGAGAATTGCTTTGGGTAGTATGGACATATTAACAATGTATTTTCTTCTAATCCATGAGCAGAGGATGTCTTCCCATTTCTTTGTGTCATCTTCAGTGTCTTTCATCTGTGTTTTATAGTTTTCAGACTACAGGGCTTTGACTTCTTTGGTTAAGTTTATTCTTAGGTATTTTATTGTTTTTGGGTATAATTGTAAATAGGATTGTCTTTAAAAATTTCTTTTTCTACTGCTTCATTATTGGTATATAGAAATACAATGGATTTTGGTACATTGATTTTTGGATCCTGTGACATTACATTTGTCAGTTCTAGTAGGTTTTTGTTGTTGTCTTTAGGGTTTTCTATATATGTCATCCGCAAATAGGGGAAGTTTTACTTCTTCCTTACCAGTTTGGATGCCCTTTATTTCTTTCTCTTGTCTGATTACTGTGGCTAGGACTTCTAGTATTATGTTGAATAAAAGTGGTGAAAATAAACATCCTTATCTTGTTCCTGACCTCAGGGGAAAAACTCTGCATTATTCACCATTGAGTATGATGTTAGCTGTGAGTTTTCCTTATAAAACTTTTATTATATTGATGTATATACCCTCTAAACCTACACTATTGAGAGTTTTTATCATGAACAGAGGTTGTACATTGTCAAATATCTTTTCTGCATCTATTGAAATGATCATATGGCATTCTTCCTTTCTCTTATTGATATGATGTATCATTTTGATTGATTTGTAAATATTGAAGCACACTGCATCCTGGGATTGGAATATTACATCCCACTGACTGGGCTAAATGATTTTTAATGTATTGTTAGATTTGGATTGATAATATTTTTTTGAATTTTTGCATCTATTTTCATCAGAGATATTGGCTTATAGTTCTTTACTTTTGTGGTGACTTTATCTGATGTTGGTATAAGGATGATTCTGGCCTCATAGAGTGAATTTGAAAGTTTTTCTTATTTATTCATTCATTTATTTATTCATTTGAAAAGTTGAGAATTGGTATTAACTTCTTTTCTTAAAAATTGGGGGGAATTTGCCTATGAAGCCATCTGATACTGGACTTTTGTTTGTTGGAAGTTTGATTACTAATTGCATTTCATTCCTGATAATCAGCCTATTCAAACCTTCTATTTCCTCCTTCAGTTTTGGGAGGTGATATGTTTCTAGGAATTTATGTATTCATTTTCAGTTGTCCAATTTGTTGGCATATAATTTTTCATAATATTCTCTTACAATCCTTTTTATTTCTGTGCTGCTTATTTTATTCTCCTCTTTCATTTGTGATTTTGTTTGAGTTTTTTTTTTTTTTTTTTTTTTTTTTTTTTTTTTTTTTTTTTTNTTTTTTTTTTTTTTTTTTTTTTTTTTTTTTTTTTTTTTTTTTTTTTTTTTTTTTTTTTTTGATGAGTCTGGCTAGAGGTTTATCAATTTTGCTGATCTTTTAGAAACCAGTTCCTGGTGTCATTGATCTGTTTTTTGTTTTTGTTCTTGTTTTAGTTTCTATATCACTTATTTCTGCTATAATCTTTATTATTTCCTTACTTCTGGTGGATTATGGTTTTATTCATTTCTTTTTTTAGCTCCTTTAGGTGTAAAGTTAGGTTGTTTATTTGATATTTTTCTTGCTTCTTGAGGTACATCTGTATTGCTAGAAACTTCCCTCTTACAAAAGCTTTTCTGCTTCCCAAATATTTTGGACCATTGCATTTTCATTTTCATTTTTCTCTGTGTAATTTTTTATTTCTTCTTTGGTTTCTTGGCTGACCCATTCATTGTTTAGTAGCATATTTAACCTCCATATATTTGTGCTCTTTCCATATTTTTTCTCGTGTTTGACTTGTAGTTTCATAGCATTATGGTCAGAAAATATGCATGGTATGGCCTCCATCTTCTTGAATTTGTTGAGGTTTGTTTTGTGGCCTCATACGTGATCTATTCTGGAGAATGTTCCCTGTGCACTTGAAAAGAATGTGCTTTCTTCTGTTTTTGGATGGAATGTTCTGAATATATATCTGTTAAATCCATCTGGTCTAGTGTGTTCTTCAGAGCCATTGTTTCCTTGTTGATTTTCTGTTTGGATGATCTGTCCTTTGCTGTAAATGGGGTGTTAAAGTCCCTTACTATTATTGTATTACTATTGATTAGTTCCTTTATGTTTGTTATTGTTTTATGTATCTGAGTGCCTCCATGTTGGGTGGATAAATATTTACAATTTTTATATCTTCTTGTTGGATTTCCCCTTTAATATTATATAGTGTCCTTCTTTGTCTCTTGTTACAATCTTTGTTTTATTTATTTTATTTTATTTTTTTACAAATAGTTTATTGTCAAATTAGTTTCTACATAACACTCAGTGCTCATCCCCAAAGTGCCCTCCTCCATGCCCATCCCCCCCTCCCCCCTCCTTCCATCAGTCCTCAGTTTTTGTCAGCATTCAAGAGTCTCTCATGGTTTGCCTCTCTCCCTTTCCCCCACCATTTCCGCCCTTCTTCTCCCCCTTGTTCCTCCGTCAAGTTCCTCCTAATCCTCCTATACGTGCAAACATATGATATTTGTCCTTCTCTGCCTGACTTATTTCGCTCAGCATAACACCCTCAAGGTCCATCCATGTGGCTACACATGGCCAGATTTCATTGTTTCTCATTGCCATGTAGTATTCCATGGTATAGATAAACCACATCTTCTTGATCCATTCATCTGTTGATGGACACTTAGGCTCTTTCCATGTTTTAGCTATTGTGGAGAGTGCTGCTATGAACATTGGGGTACATGTGCTCAGGGATACAATCTTTGTTTTAAAGGTTGTTTGTTTGTTTGTTTTTGTCCAACTTTAGGATTGCTACCCTGAATTTCTTTGGACATATATTTGCATGATAAATATTTCTCTATCTCCTCACTTTCAATCTACAGATCTCTTTAGGTTTGAAGTGAGTCCTGTGTAGGCAGCATATAGATGTGTCTCATTTTTTTTTAAATCCAGTATGCCACCCTGTGTCTTCAGATTAAAGCATTTAGTCCATTTACATTGTACATAATTATTGATAGGTATGTACTTATTGTAATTTTGTTACTTGCTTTATGGTTGTTTTTGTTCTTCTCTGTTCATTTCTTCCCTTGCTCTCCTCTCTCATGGTTTGCTGTGCTTTCTTTAGTTATATACTTCATTCTCTATTTTTTGCATATTTATGAATGGTTTTTGATTTGTGGTAACCATTATATTTGTAGATAGCATATTTTGCATATAGTAGTTTATCTTAAGTTGATAGTCGCTTAAGTTTGAACCCATTCTTTACTCCCCTACCCCCACCCCTTTTTAAGTATACGGTATCATATTTTACATCCTTTTATTTTGTGAGTGCCTTGACTGATTTTTACAGATAAACTTATTTTTACTGCCTTTGTGCTTCCTTCTTTTGTTGTTCTTACCTATGGTCTTTCCTTTCCACTCAGAGTCTTCTTTAACATTTCTTACAGAGTTGGTTTAGTAGTCATGAACTCCTTTAACTTTTGTCTGTCTACAAAATACTTTATTTCTCCTTCTATTCTGAATGATATCCTTGGTGAATAGAGTGTTCTTGGCTGGAGATGTTTTTCTATCAGCACTTTGAATAGATCATGCCCCTCTCCTTTAGCCTGCAAAGTTTCTGTTAACAAATCCACTCATAGCTTTATGTATTCAGTTTCCCTTATATGTAACTGTCTTCTTTTCTCTTGCTGCTTTTAAAATTCTTTATCATTGCGTTTTGCTATTTGAATTACTATGTGTCTTGGTGTGAACCTCCTTGGGTTAATTTTGTTGGGGAATTTCTGGGCCTCCTGGGTCTTCATCATCTGTTTCTTCCCCTAGATTAGGAATTTTTCAACTATTATTTCTTCAAATAAATCTTCTGTTCCCTTTTCTCTCTTTCCTTCAGGGAGCCCTATAATGCAAGTGTTCTTACACTTGATGTAGTCATTGAGTTCTCTGTCTATTCTTATGATGTTGCATAATTTTTTCCCCTCTCACCTGCTCAGGTTGATTACTTTTCATTAATTCTTCAGGTCACTAATTCATTTCTTTGCTTCATCTAGTCTGCTATTTATTCCATCTAGTTCACTTTTAATTTCATTTACTGTGTGTTTCATTTCTGATTGGTTCTTTTTTACCCTTTTGTTAGGAGTCGCACTGATGTCCTCCATTCTTTTCTCAAGTCCAGTAAGTATCTTTATGATCATTACTTTAAGTTCTCTATCAGGCATATTACTTCTATCAGTTTCACTTAGGTATCTTGCTGTGGTTTTATTGTGTTCCTTCATTTGGGATATATTCCTGTCTCCTCATTTTGTATCACTGTCTGTTTCTGTGTGTTTGAAATATCAGCATTTCCTGCTCTTGAAAGTAATGGCCTTAGGAGGAAGAGATCCTGGGGTGTCTGGCTGGCTCAGTCAGTACAGCATACAACTCTCGATCTAAGGGTTGTGAGTTTGAGCCCCACATAAGGTGTAGACATTACTTAATAATAAACTCTTTGGGGTACTTGGGAGGCTCAGCCAGTTAGTCATCCAACTCTTGATTTTGGCTTAGGTCATGATCTCATGGTCATGAGATCAAGCCCTGCATCTGGCTCTGTGCTGTCACTCCTCTCTCTCTACTCCTCCCCTGCTTGTGCTCTCTTTCTCTCTCAAAAATAAACAAACTCTTAAAAAAATAAAATCTTAAAAAAAAAGGAGAAGGAGGAGGTCCTGTACTGTCCTGCAATGCAGTGTCCCCTGTTCAATAAAATCTGGCGCTTCAGAGACGTCTCTTATGTGTGTTACATGTGCCCTGCTGGTGTGCCCTGGCCATGTTTTCCTTCAGTCAAGTTGTCTGCAGTATCTCTCTTTGCCTGTTGTGAACAGTGTTTGATCCCCAGACTTGTGGGGCACCCACTTTTAACAAGGTGGGCACTGGTGTTCTTAAGAAATAAAACCAGCCCCTGCTGCTTGGACTGGGCTGGGGTGGATCTGCAAATTGTCCATGGGTGGGGCATACAATTTTAACAAAGTGTGCATCAGTCTTCGGTGGGGCCCTTTCCTTCTGCTGCCACCACCAGTGCCAGGACCAACGCCCTGCAAAGTCCACAAGCTGGGAGACACAATGTTGGCAAGTTTTGTGCCTGATCTTCTGAGGGAGGTGACTCTTAGCAAATGTAATTGGAAAGGGCAGATTCGCCAAAGAGTGGGGGTGGGAGTCTGTGTAAGCAAGTTAAGTAGTGAGTGCCAGTGCTGTGCAGGTTCTTGCAGGTTGTTGTGTTTACCCTGGCAAATGGGGGAGGGAAATAGTGTCTGCCAGCTCCTTTGTTCCTGGAGAAGTCCCTCCCCACACTCTGAGATTGGTAAGTAACTCCCCTCTTGTATGTCCCAGGCATTTTTCAAATTGCTGCTTCTATGCTCTTCTCCTTGGGGCTGTTTGTTGTGCTGTCTCTTTAAGGGTGGGGACTCAGTTTCCTATTGTCTTCCAGGCTCTCTTGGAGCTGAACCCTCTGATTTTTAAAGTTCCAGAGTTTAAGTCCTGCCAGTTGTAAGAATTCATGAAAGGTAGGCCCTCTCTCTTTCAAAGCCAAATGTTATGGGGATTTGTCTTCCTTGTGTGGGCTCCTCAGTGTGGTAGTTTCTCTCTCCTCTCCATGCTCCCTCCCTCCCATGGATTGCCCCAGTCAGTTTTACTCTCCACCACATCTCTGCCCTTCCTACCTCTTTGATGTGACCTCTTCTCTACCTTTAGTTGCAAAGTTTGTTCTGCCAGTCTTTAGGTCATTTTCTGAGTTATTTACACTGATGTGAGTGTTTCCTAGTCTTATCTTTGGGATAAGGTGAGTTTAGGTCCTCTTATAATACCATCTCCCCAGCCTCTCTCTTCTTTTTTTTAATCAAGAATAGGTTTTGAATTTTGTCTAATTTTGTTTACTTCATCCATTTTTATGACCATATGGTTTTCTTCTTTAACCTAGTATGATGTATGTTGATTGATTTTAAAATGTTGGATCGATCTTGTATTCCCAGAATAAGCTACACTTGATCACAAAGTACTATCCTTTTTATATATTGCTAGATTTGATTTACTAATATTTCATTGAGGAATTTTGTGCTTATGTTCTTGGGAGATAGTGGTATGAGGTTTTTTTTTTCTTGTGCTTTCTCAATCTATTTTCATATCAGGGTAATGTTGCTTTCATAAAATGCATTGAGCAGTTGCCTCTGATTTTCTGTTTTCTGTAAGAGACTATGTAGTATTGATATTTTTTCTTCTTAAGTGTACTTTACTGGAAAATTTTTAATTAAAAATTTATTGTAGGCATAGTACTATTATTTCTTCTGGAATGTTTGTTGAAAGTTCGTCTTTTAATAGATTGGTCATTTTAATCTAAATTGTCATACTGATAAGTATAGAGTTGTAAACAGTATTCCTTTATTACCTTTTTAATGTCTGTAGTAATGTTCTCTCTATCATTCCTGATACTGAAAATTTGTTTTCTCTTTCTCGTTCGTTCAGGCTAGAGATTAATTTTATTGATCAATGAATCAAATTTTTGTTGTATTGATATTTTCTATTAATAATTTTATTGATTTCTGCTCTTTATTATAGACCTCTTTAATATAAGCATTTTTATTGGTATATAGAAATGCAACCCACTTCTGTATGTTGATTTTATATCCTGCAACTTTGCAGACTTCATGTAACAGTTCTAGCAGTTTTTTTGTGAAGTATTTCTATTTCTGTATACCAATAATGAAGCAGCAGAAAGAGAAATTAAGGAATCAATTCCATTTACAATTGCACCAAAAACTATAGGATACTTACGAATAAATCTAACCAAAGAGGTAAAATATCTACACACTGAAAACTATAGAAAGCTTATAAAAGATGGGGTGCCTGAGTGGCTCAGTTGGTTAAGCATCCGGCTTCAGCTCAGGTCATGATCTCATGGCTTGTGAGTTTGAGCCCAGCATTGGGCTCTGTGCAACTCAGAACCTGGAGCCTGCTTCAGGTTCTATCTCCCTCTTTCCCTGCCCCTCTCCTACTCATGCACTCTCTCTCTCTCTCCAATATAAATAAACACTAAACAAATTTTAAAAAGTTTAGAAAGCTTATGAAAGAAATTGAAGAAGATACCAAAAAATGGAAAAACATTCCATACTCATGGATTGGAAGAACAAATATTGTTCTTCCAAAAAATGTCTGTACTACCTAAAGGAATCTACACATTCAATGCAATTCCTATCAAAATAACACTAGCAATCTTCACAGAGCTAGAACAAACAATTCTAAAATTTGTGGAACCAGAAAAGACTCTGAATAGCCAAAGTAATGTTGAAAAAGAAAACCAAAACTGGAGTCATCACAATTCTGGAATTCAAGCTGTATTACAAGGGAGTATGGTACTGGCACAAAAACAGATACATAGATCAATGGAGCAGAATAGAGAACCCAGAAATGGACTCAGAAATGTATGGCCAACTAATCTTCAACAAAGCAGGAAAGCATATCCATTTGGAAAAAGATAGTCTCTTCAGCAAATGGTGCTGGGAAAACTGGACAGCGACATGCAGAAGAATGAAACTGGGCCACTTTCTTAAACCATATACAAAAATAGATTCAAAATGGATGAAAGACCTAAATGTGAACAGAAAATCATAAAATCTTACAGAATGAAACAGGTAGCAATGTCTTTGACCGCAGCCACCGCAACTTCTTATTAGAAATGTCCCTGGAGGAAAGGGAAACAAAAGCAAAAATGAACTCTTAGGACCTCATCAAGATAAAAAGCTTCTGCACAGTGAGGGAAATAATCAACATACCAATAACAACAAAAAAAAGGAACTGAAGGAATGGGAAAAGATATTTGCAAATGACCTATCCAAAATCTATAAAGGATTTATCAAACTCAACACCCCCAAAAATAAACCAGTGAAGAAATCAGCAGAAGACCTGAATAGACACTTTTCCAAAGAAGATACCCAGATGACTAACAGATACATGGAAAGTTACTCACATCACTCATCATCAGAGAAACACAATTCAAAACCACAATGAGATACAACCTCACACCTATCAGAATGGCTAAAATTAACAACTCGGGGAAACAACAGATGTTGACGAGGATGCAGAGAAGGGGAGCCCTTTTGCACTGCTGGTGGAAAAGCAAACTTGTGTAGCCACTTTGGAAAACAGTATGGAGAGCCCTTAAAAAATTAAAAGTGGAACTACCCTACAACCCAGCAATTGCACTACTAGGTATTTATCCGAAGGATGCAAAAATGCTGATTTGAAGGGTCATATGCACCCCAATGTTTATAACAGTGTTGTCAACAATTGCCAAATTATGGAAAGAGCCCATAACTTGGACACACACACACAGACACACACACACACACACTGGATTACTCAGTGATCAAAAAGAATGGAATCTTGCCATAGGCAACACATGGATGGAACTAGAATGTGTTATGCTAAGTGAAATAAGTCAATCAGAGAATGACAAATATATGATTTCATTCATGTGGAATTTAAGAAACAAAACAGATGAACGTAGAGGAAAGGAAGGAAAAATAGATAAAAACAGAGGGAGGGGCGTGTAGGTGGATCAGTTGGTTAAGCATCCTACCTTGGCTCAGGTCATGATTTTGAGCTCCCAGTTCATGGGTTTGGGCCCCGTGACAGACTCTGTGCTGACAGCTTATGGTCTAGAGCCTTCTTTGGATTCTTTCTCCCTCTGTCTGCCCCCTCTCTTCTCTCTCTCTCTCCCTCAAAAATATATAAACATCCTTAAAAATTTTTTAAAAGGGAGGCAAACTGTAAGAGACTCTTAAATACATGGAATAATCTGAAGGTTGCTGGAGGGGAGGTGGGTGAGCTCATGGGTTAAATGGGTGATGGGCACTATGGAGGGCATTTGTTGGGATAAGCACTGGGTGTTATATAAGTGATGAGTCACTGGGTTCTCTTCCTGAAACCAATACTACATTATATGTTAACTAACTTGAATTTGAATAAATTAATTTAAAAAACATATTTTTACTACAAATTTTTTCTAAGCATTGATTTAGCAGTATTCTACAAATTTTGATATGTTGTATTTTCATTTTCATTAAGCCCAAAACATTTTCTAATTTTTTTGAGACTCCCTCTTTTATCCATGGGCTAGTTAGAAACATGTATTATTTCCAAGTATTTGTAAATTTTCCATCTATATTTCTGCTATAAAATTCAAATTTAATTTTGTTTTGATCAGAGAAGATGCTCTGTATGATTTCAGTTCTTTGAAATGCTTTAAGGATGTGGTCTATCTTAAAGTTCCATGTGCACATATAGAATATGTATATTACTGTAGTTGGCTGGGTGGTTCTATCCATACCTATTAGGTCAAAATGTTTGATAGTGTTGTTTAGGTATTCTATATCATCACTAATTTTCTATTTACTTGTTCAATCGATTACTGAATTGGTGTGTTGAAGTTTCCAGGTATACTTGTGGATTTTAAAAATTTCTCCATTCATTTCTATCAACTTTTGCTTTATAAATTTTAAAGCTTCATTGTTAAGTACATACACATTTAGATTTGTTAATTCTTCCTGATTAAATTACCTATGTATCAGTGCTAGAACCACCATAACAAAATACCACAGACCGTATGGCTTAAACAATGGAGATTTATTTTCTCACAGTTCTGGAGGCTAGAAGTCTGAGATCATTGTGCTATCAAGGTTGATTTCTGTGGAGGCCTTTTCTCCCTGGCTTATAATTTCAAGTAACCCATGGAAAAAGGCAAGGTGATTATTTACAGCATAACATTTCCAGGGGAAAAAATTTATATTTGTGTCCACCAATATGTTTTCTCTTCCCTCAGTAAGAAAATTGTAGGTGGGCACATGACTAGAATACATTTCCCCACAAGTTCTTTCCAGTGTAATTGCCTTTAAGAAGTAGCTGAGCACCCTCCATATTTCTTCTCTGCTTTTAATAGGTGTACGCCAATATTTATGAGGTCCTAGCTAGAGCTACATGTGAAAGGTGCTTGAATCCCTGAATCATTACAAGTAGACCACTGCTAGCTAGGAATATTTGCCTTGGACTTGTATGTGCATGAAAAATAGACTTCTGTTGTGTTTATAGTGTCCATTTTTGCAATATTTTAACATACTCTAACTAATGCAGTTGTGTGTTGAATAATGTAGTGGTTGAAAGCAGGAAATTTCAGAAGTCACAGAAATCAACTCACACAGAAACTTTTAAATCAATTCCATTCTTGTATCTAACTCCTCTTCCTGATTGGGATATTAAAAAACAAACAAGGGGTGCCCGGGTGGCTGAGGTGGTTATGTGTCTGACTCTTGATTTCTGCTCAGGTCATGATCTCATGGTTCATAAGTTCGAGCCTGCATCAGACTTCACACCAACAGTGTAGGGCCTGCTTGGGTTTCTCTCTCTCTCTCTCTCTCTGTTCCTCCTCTGCTTGTGTGCGCTCTCTCTCTCTCTCAAACATAAATAAACAAAAAAAATTAAGTGATACAGAAATCCCAGAAATAATACATTGAACTTAAAAAAGATGCCTAAGCTATGCACATAAATAAGCCTTAAAAAAAAAAAAAAGAACTATAAGTGGTTTTAAAAGACACCATCCTGGTTATAGAGAAAGTGCCATTATATTATCTAGGAACAAAGAAGAGCACTAAGGATGGCCTTAAGCTAACCTCATGCCCATTACTCACTGAAGAGTCTGTCCTAGAAATGGCTTTTCATAGTTAATCTGAGGTTTTCCTCTGTTCATGGTGATTTAGACACAGATAATCAGAAGTAGACTAGGCATTGAAACATAGGCTCAATTATAGCAGAAAAGTAGCATACAACAGTCTGAGAGATAAGAAAATGGAGGTTTAATGGAAGGAGCCTAAGTGTCCATCAACAGATGAATGGATCAAGAAGATGTGGTTTATCTATACCATGGAATACTACATGGCAATGAGAAACAATGAAATCTGGCCATGTGTAGCAACATGGATGGACCTTGAGGGTGTTATGCTGAGCGAAATAAGTCAGGCAGAGAAGGACAAATATCATATGTTTGCACGTATAGGAGGATTAGGAGGAACTTGACGGAGGAACAAGGGGGAGAAGAAGGGCGGAAATGGTGGGGGAAAGGGAGAGAGGCAAACCATGAGAGACTCTTGAATGCTGACAAAAACTGAGGACTGATGGGTGTGGGGGGGAGGGGGGGATGGGCATGGAGGAGGGCACTTTGGGGATGAGCACTGAGTGTTATGTAGAAACTAATTTGACAATAAACTATTTGTAAAAAAAAAAAAAAAAAACAACAACAACAAAAAAAAAAAAACAAAAAAAGAAAATGGAGGTTTAAGGAGAGGAGTAACTTGCCCCAGATAACACAGTAGTGAGTGGCTGAATAAGGTTTTAAATACATTTAGATCCGATTTCTAAAGAATAATCATAAATGCTTGTAAAAGGTAGAAAAAAGAATCCCCATGGCATAGTGGTCTTGGATCCTTCATGTTGGGATAAACAAGCCTATTAAATTGTTCATTAGATCCTGTGGGTAGTAAAACAGATCTAATAATGGATAGTTCCCATAATCCCATAATAAATAATAGTTTTCCAATATATTGTGGAGACCACCTCTGTTTAAGAAGGCAGGGACCTCTGCTTTCAGAAAGCAAATAGACTTTTTCCTATTCCTTCCTTTAACTACAAACAATAACCCTGGACATTATATACTAAACAAACATAATAAAACTCTGGAAAGGGGAGAGGAATAGGCCTGTGAGGAACCTTTGGGACTCAAAGAACAAAAGGCAAGAAGTATCATTAAGTTTCATTTTGCCTGATATATTTCAGACTTGGCATGGGAGAAGCCAGCAACCTAGAAATGCTAACCAGTAAAGAAAACAATAAAGCCTAATAAAATCCTAGTCTCTCTAGTCCAAAGACCAAAGAAAAAAATTGGAACATTAACAATTCTAGTACAGCAAAGTATCACAGTTCTCCCATCTCTGCTAGCCAGCACTGATTGGAGAGCCTAGACCTCTACCTTCACCAGGCTGTAAAGAGGCAGCACAACATCTCTACTGGAATGGTATCAAAGGAAGCCAAGCAGGGAGTCAGGGTTTTCATCCCTGTCAGTGCTAAGAAGGCTCCCCTCCCACATTGTGTCAGTGGATCCAATATCCACTCCCATCTGGCAATGCCCCTTAATCTCTCTGTTGAGATACTATGAGAGAAGACCTAGTAGAGAGTAAGAACTTTCACCACCATCCAGTGATAAAGAGGCCACCCAAACATGCATGGTGTCAGTGGAGGCCATGTAGGGAGCAATGATGAGACACTCCTACCCCTTCCAGCAAGGAAAGTATCAATGGAGGCCTAGAGAGGAAATAAAATTCCCACCTACAATCAGAAATAATGAGGACTTCACCGTTGGTGTCAATGGAAACCAACTGGGGAACCTGGACTTCTACCTCTGCCTGATGGTAACAAAGTAGCCATCCTTCTCTCCTCCTTTTCCCCGTGAGACTGACATCAGATGAATTCAGCTAAAGTGGAATATTTAAATAAGATTCAGAGGCTCATAAGGTAACACACAAAAAGCACCAGTTTAAATTGAAAATTGCTTTTTGTGTTAAGAACTAGGAAGATCTCAAGGTGAATTTAAAAAGTCAATCAATAGATGCCAATATCAAGATGACAGCAATATTAGAATTATAGGATAAGAATTTTAAGCAGCCATCATAAAATGCTTCAATCAAACACACTTGAAACAATAACAAAAGTTTCAACAAAGGAATAGAAGGCATAAAGGGAAAAAAACAATTTTAGAACTGAAAAGTACAATAACCAAAATAAAAAGACCAGTGGATCAGCTTAACAGCATAATGGAGGGAACAGAAGAAACAATCAGTGAACTGAAAGATGGAACAATAAAATTTACCCAATCTGAACAACACAGAGAAAATAGGCTGAAAAAAAATCAACAGTTTCAGGGACTTGTGGGACTACAGCAAAAGAGGTAATATTCTGTTATCAGAGTCTTTGAAGGTGAGGAGGAAAAGGGTGTGGCTTAAAAAATAGTCAAGGGGATATGGCTGAAAATTTATCAAATTTGGTAAAAGACATAAACCTACATATTTAAAAAGGTGAGAGAACCCCAAACAGGAAAAGGTTAAGGAAATACCCAACAAGCACATCCTAGTCAATCTTCTGAAACCTAATGACAAAGTCTTGAAATAAGTTTGAGAGAAACACCTTAAATACAGGGAGAAAACAATTATGACAACACATTTCTCATCAGAAAACATGGAGGCTAAAAGGAAGTGACATAAAACTTTTCAAATACTGAGATAAAAAACTGTCAATCCAGAATTTTATATATAGAGATAATACCCTTTGTGAATGAAGGGGAAAGCGGGGGCACCTGGGTGGCTCAGTCAGTTAAGTGTCTGACTTGGGCTCAGGTTATGATCTCATGACTTGTGAGTTCGAGCTCCACATCAGGGTCTGTGCTGACAGCTCAGAGCCTGGAGCCTACTTTAGATTCTCTCTCTCTCTCTCTCTCTCTCTCTCTCTCTCTCTTTCTCTCTCTGCCCCTCCCCCACTCATGCTGTCTCTCTCAAATATAAACATTAAAAAATAATAAGAATGAAGGGGAAAGCAAGACATTATCAGATCAAGATAAACAAAGAAATTGTCACCAGCACACCTACCCTAAAAGAATAGGTAAATTTCTCAAAAAAAAAAAAGAATTTGGAACATTAGAAAAAAAGAATATGGTCAGCAAAATTCAGGATAATTACAGTTGTCTTTATTTCTCCTTTCAAGTTTTCTAAATTTATATTGGTAGCTGAAGCAAAAATTATAACATTGGCAGATGTAGTTCTAAATGTAGAGAAGATAGTTAAGATAATTATAAATGTTGGAGAGTAAAGAAATGTAAAGGGAAGTAAGATTTATATATTTCATTGGTATTATAAAATTATGTTACTGGTAAACTGATCATTTATGTGTATGTAATGGAACCCTTAGAACAAAGAATAAAACATTTAAAGATATATTCAAAAACACTAAAGTAGAATTCTAGAAAATATTCAAGTAAGCCACAAGAAGACAGGATTAAGAAACAGAAAATAAGACACAGAAAGCAATAAATGGATGTCTACTCATAACACTTTTGTTCAACATAGGACTGGAAATCCTAGCCACAGCTATCTGGCAAGAAAGGAAGGAGTAAACTGTTGCTACTTGCAGATGACATGATACTACATATAGAAAACCCTAAGGACTTCACCAAAATACTGTTAGAACTAATAAATTTAGTAAAGTTGCAGGAGACAAAAATCAATATATAGAAATCTTTTGCATTTCTATACACCTGTCAAAAATAGTAGGAAGGAAAAATAAAGAAAAATTCCATTTACAATTCAAAGAGAATAAAATACCTAGATATAAGTTTAACCTGTACTGTGCAATTTATAAGACACTGCTGAAAGAAAGCAAAGATGATATAAATAAATAGAAATACGATACTCAGGAATTGGAATAATTAATAGTTAAAATATCTATACTACTGAACGTAATCTATATATTGAATGCAACTTCTATTGAAATACCAATAGCACACAGGACTAGAACAGTATACTCAAAAATTTGTATGGAACCCCAAAGATCCTAAATAGCCAAAGAAATCTTGAGAAAGAACAAAGCCAGAGGTATCACAATCCCAGATTTCAAGGTATATTACAAAGCTATAATAATCAAAACAGAATGGTAATGACAAAAAAGACTCAAAGGAACAGAATCAAGTATCCAGAAATAAACCCACATAAATACAGCCAATTAATCTACAACAAAGAAAGCAAGAATATACGATGGGGAAAAGACAATATCTTCAAAAAATGGTGATAGGAAGGGGCACCTGGGTGGTTCAGTCAGTTAAGCATTTGACTTCAGTTCAGGTCATGAACTCACGGCTCAGGAGTTTGAGCCCCGCATGAGGCTGTGTGCTGACAGCTCAGAGCCTGGAGCCTGTTTCAGATTCTGTGACTCCCTCTCTCTCTGCCCTTCCCCTGCTTATGTTCTGTCTCTCAAAAAGAAATAAACATTAAAAAAAAAAACTTTAATGGTGATGGAAAAACTGGACAGCTACATTAAAAAAAAAAAAACAGAACATGCTCCTTCTACTAAACTCAAAATGGATTAAAAACTTAAATGTGAGACCTCAAACCATAAATGTTCTAAAACAAAGCATATGCAGTAATCTCTTGAATATCATCCTTACCAATATTTTTCTGGATCTGTCTTTCAAGCAATGGAAACAAAAGTAAAATAACTGGGAGTACATCAAAATAAAATGCTTTTTATACTGAAGAAACCATCAAGAAGATGAAAACATACCAACATAGACCATATCCTGCTCATAAAACAAATTTCAACAATTTTTAAAAGCAAATCACACAGAGCATGTTCTCTGACCACAATAGAATCAAAGTAGGAATAATTGCAAAAAGCAGAATTATCCTAAGCATTTGGAAACTAAACATCACACATTTAAGTAATCCATTGGTCAAAAAGGAATCTTCAGGAAAATTTAAAAACTGAATGAAAGAAAATGAAAATACAAATCAAAATTTGTGTGACCCAGTAAAGCCATGCTGGAGTGTTATTTATACTACTAAACACATATAAGACAAGAAAAAGTCTCAAATCAATAATCTATGCTCCTAACTTGAGAACCTAGAAAAGACCAAAATAAATCCAAAGCAAGCAAAAGTAAAGAAATAATAAAAGTAAAAGGAGAAATCCATGAAAATGAACATGGGAAAATAATAGAGAAAATCAATGAAATAAAGAGCTGTTTCTTTGAAAACAGCAATAAACTTGACAGTTTTCTAACAAGACTGACAACAAAAAGAAGACATGAATTACCTCTTTTTTTTTAGAGTTTAAGGCAAAATCTTTTATTTTATTTTATTTTAAAATACTTTATTGTCAAGTTGGTTTCCAACAACACCCAGTGCTCATCCCCACAAGGGCCCTCCTCCATGCCCATCACCCCTCACTTCCCCCCACACTCATCGGTCCTCAGTTTGTTCTCAGCATTCAAGAGTCTCTAGATGCTGGCGAGAATGTGGAGAAACGGGCACCCTCCTACACTGTTGGTGGGAATGTAAATTGGTGCAGCCCCTCTGGAAAACAGTGTGGAGGTTCCTCAAAAAAGTAACAATAGACATGAATTCCCTCTATCAGGGATGAAATAGTAATGTTACTTAAGACCCTACAAACATCAAAAGCATTGTAATGGAATGCCACAAACAACTGTACACACATAAATTCAACAATTTAGATTAAAATATAATTTCCCAATATCAACTAAATTGCTCTATAACCATCAAAGAACTTTAATTTGTAATTTAAAATCTCAAAAATAAATCTTTATGCCCAGATGCTTTCATTGGATAATTCCATAAAATATTTAAAGGATGAGCACCAATTACACAGCATCTCTTCCACAAAACAGAAGAGGAAGGAACACTTCCTAATTCATCTTATAAAGTTAATATTAAACTTATATGAAAGCCAGAAAGAGACAGTACCAAACAAACCCAGCAACTACAGACCAATATCACTGAGGAGTATAAATGTAAAAATCCTTAACAAAATTTTAGCAACAGAATTCAGCAATATAAAAAAGGAATCATACACCACAACTAAGCAGGACTTATTCCAGAAATAGAAGCTGTTTCACATACAAAAGCCAATCAATAAAATCTGCCATATTAATAGGCTAAAGAAGAGAAGCCTATTATAATAGTAATCATTATAAAAACAAAGCTAGGAACAGAGGTGTAACTTCTTCAACTTGATAAAGAACATTTATTTAAGAAAACCTACAGCTAACATTATTCTCAATGGTGAAAGACTGAATCAATTGTCTAAGTCAGGTAAGGATGTCTTTCTTTGTTTCTGTCTCACCACTCTATTCAACTTAGTTCTGGAAGTTCTATCCATGCAATAAAGTTTAAAAAAAAAAGAAAAAGAAAAAGAAGGAAATAAAGAAAAAAGAATAAGATATTTCAAAAATGAAAAAAAAGGAGAATTTCCTCTAATTGCAGAAAACATGAAACATGATTATCTATATAGAAAGTTACAAGAAATCTATTTAAAATTTTTAACATTTATTTTTTGAGAGACAGAGAGACAGAGCACCAGTGGGAGAGGACCAGAGGGAGACACAGAATTTGAAGCAGGCTCTGAGCTGTCAGCACCAAGCCCAGTGCAAGGCTCAAACCCAGGAACCATGAGATCATGAGGTGAGCTAAAGTTGGATGCTTAACCAACTGAGCCACCCAGACATCCCACAAGAAATCAATTTTTTAAAAAACCTTCTAGGGGTGCCTGGGTGGCTCAGCTGGTTAAGTGTCTAACTCTTGATATCAGCTCAGGTTCTGTCCGTGCATAGCCTGCTTGGTATTAGCTCTTTCCCTCTCTCTCCCTGCCCCTCCTCCACTTGCTCTCTCTTTAAAAATATTTAAATATTAAACTTGAAAAATCAAAACCTAGAACTAATAATTATATCAGGAAGTTTGTAAGATATAAAAGATAAGCACACAAAAATCAATTGTATTTCTATATCCTAGTGATGAATATGTGAATACCAAAGTTTAAAATATAGTACAATTTAGAATCAAAAAATGAAATACTTAAGGATAAATCTAACAAAATATATGCAGGACTTGAATGCTAAAAACTACACTACTCTGCTGAAAGAAATAAAAGATCTGAATAAATCACCTGCTGGTACATGACATAGTAAGGTTGCAATTCTCTTCAAATTGATATACAAGTTTAACACCATTTCTATCAAGTATCAGAAAGATTCTTGTTAATGTAGACTATTTTAATCTAACATTTATATGGAAAAGGAACTCATTAGCTAAAAAAATATTTCTGAAACACATGGGAAGAATCAGTCTACCTAATTTCAAGACTTATTATATAGCCACAATAATTAAAACTGTGACATTAACAAGTGAGTAGACAGCATAGATCAATGGAAGAAAATAAAGAACACAATAATAAACCCATACAGAGACCCAAATAAGTTTTGATAAAATTTCAAAGCAATTCAGTGAAAAAAGGATAGCCCTTCCAACAAGGAACATGAGAACAACTGAACCTCCCTATCCAAAGAAAATTAAAAATTAAACCACTTTCTAAGCTTCACAATTTATACAAAAATTAACTTAAAATAGACTATGGGCTTAACTATAAAATGTAAAACTATAAAACTTTCAGAAAAAAAACAGAAATGATTCTTTGTGATTTAGAGTTAGGCTAATAGTTCTTAGATCTGACACCAAAAGCGTGAGCCATAAAACAGAAGTTAGTAAATTAGACTTCATCAAAATTAAAAACTTCGCTCCATAGAAGATCATATTAGGAGGATAAAAAGACTGGGAGAAAATAATTACCAACCATAATTTTTACAAAGGATTAGTATCTAGAATATATAAAGAATCCTTAAAAGGCAACAGTAAAAAAAAAAAAAAGAAATCTGATTAGAAATGAGAGAGCGGCTTCTGGGTGGCTCAGTTGGTTAAGCTTCTGACCTCAACTCAGGTCATGATCTCACAATTTGTGGGTTTGAGCCCCGCATCGGGCTCTGTGCTGACAATTCATAGCCTGGAGCCTGCGTCACATTCTGTGTTTCCCTCTCTCTCTCCTCCTCCCCTGCTCATGCTTGGTCTCTCTCTGTCTCTCAAAAATAAATAAATAACATTAAAAAAAGAAAATAAGAGAAAACGTGAATGGAGGTTTCATCAATCATGATATACAGATGCCAAACACGTGGAGTTATCATTAGTCATTTACCTTAGGGAAATGTAAATCAAAACCACAATTGGATATCACTCTACGCATCTTAAAATGGTTAGAATAAAAAATAAAAACCTCAAATCTGGTGGAAAACACAGAGAAAATAAATCACTTAAATATTTCTGGTGTAGAAGATAGTATAGCCAGTCTGGGGGGAAAAAAATCTCAGTTTTTTAAAAACCTAAAAATGCCACCTCCATATGAATTGGAATTTGTACTCCAAGGCATTTATCAGAAGTAAAAACTCATTATTATAAAAACCTGTATATTTTTTATTGTAGTAAAATATACATAATGTAAAATTTACCATCTTAAACATTTTAAAATGTGTATCTCAGTATTAGTAAGCACATTCACATTTTTGTGCCACTATCACCACTGTCCCTTTCCAGAACTTGTTTTCATATTCTCAAACTGAAACTTCATTCTCATTAAACAATAATTCCCAATTTTTTCTCTGCCTCGTCTCTGGCACCACCATCCTTCTTTCTGCTTCTATGGGTTTGACTACTCTAGGCACCTCATACAAATGAAGTCATACCTTATTTGTCCTTTTATTTAACCTTTCAAAAACAAAAACCCTCAAGGATAATTAACATAGTGTTATATTAGTTTCAGGTGTACAATATAATGATTCAACAACTCTATACTTAGTGCTCATTGCGATAAGTGTACTCTTAACCTTTCACCTATTTTACCCATCCCTCCACCCACCTCCCTTCTAAGAACCATCTGTCTTCTACAGTTGGCTTTTTGATTCATGTCTTTTCCTTTTTTCTTTTTTTATTGGTTTCTTAAATTGCACATGAATGAAGTAATACATATTTTTCTGACTGGCTTATATCACTTATCATTATATTCTCTAGATCCATCCACATTGTTGCAAATGCAAGATTTCATCCATAAAAATGGATGAATAAGGTTCTATTGTATGTATATACACCACATCTTCTTTATCGATTCATCTCTTGATGGACACTTAGGTTGCTTCCATAATTTGGCTTTTAAAAATAATACTACAATAATCCTAGGGGTGCATGTATTGCTTTGAATTAGTGTTTTCATGTTTTTAGGGTAAATACCCAATAGTGTGATTACAGGATCATAGGTAGTTCTATTTTTAACATTTTGAGGAACTTCCATACTGTCTTTCACAGTGGCTACCTCAATTTACATTCCCACCAACAGTGTATAAGGGTTTCTATTTCTTCACATTCTCACCAACACTTGGTGTTTCTTGTATTGTTGATTTTAGCCATTCTGACAGGTGTGAGGTGATATCTCATTGTAGTTTTGCTTTGCATTTCCCTGATGAGTGGTGTTGATATATTTTTTTGTGTCTCTAGGCCATCTGTATGTCTTCTTTGGAGAAATGTCTGTTCATGTCTTCTGCCCATTTTTAATTGGGTTATTTGGTGGTTTTGTTTGCTTGTTTGCATTGAGTTGTATAAGTTCTATATAGATTTTGCATACTAACCCTTTATGAGATATGTCATTTGCAAATAATGTCTTCTCCCATTCTGCAGATTGCCTTTTAATTTTTTGGTTGTTTCCTTTGCTGTGAGAACATTTTTGTTTTGATGTAGTCCCAATGGTTTATTTCTGCTTTTGCTTGGGAGACATATCTAGAAAGATGTGATTATGGCCTATGTCAGAGAAGTAACTGTCTATGCTCTTTTCTAGCAGTTTTATGGTTTTGGCTCTCACATTTAGATCCTTCATCCATTTTGGATTTATTTCTTTGTATGGTGTAGCAAAGTGGTCCAGTTTAATTCTTTTGATGGACCTATTCAGTTTTCCCAGCACCACTTGGTTGAAGTCTCTGCTCAATTTTCCCATTACCTATTCTTGCCTTGTCAAAGTTGAATGGACCATATCATTGTGAGTTTATTTCTGGGTTTTCTATTCTGTTCAATTGATCTATGTGTATATTTCTGTACTAGTACCATCCTGGTTTGATTACTGCTTTGTAATGTAACTTGAAATCTGGAGTTGTGATGCCTCCAGTTTTGTTTTTCCTTTTCAAGATTGCTTTGCCTATTTGGGGTCTTTTGTGGTTCCACACAAATTTTAGTGTTATTTGATCTAGTTGTTGGAAAAATGCTGTCAGTGTTTTGATAGAGATTGCATTGAATCTGTAGAGTGTTTTGGGTAGTATGGACATTTTAAAACTATGTGTTCTTCCAATCCATGAACAGGGCATGTCATTCCATTTCTTTGTATCATCTTCAATTTCTTTCATCAGTGCTTTATAGTTTTCAGAGTAGAGACCTTTGACCTCTTTGGTTAAATTTATTCTGGGGTGCATGGGTGGCACAGTTGGTTGACATTTGGCTTCAACTCAAGTCATGATCTTGTGGTTCATGGGTTTGAACCCTGTCAGGCTCTGTACAGACAGCTCAGAGCCTGGAGCCTACTTTGGATTCTGACTTTCTCTCTCTGTTCCTACCCTGTTTGCACTCTGTCTTTCTCTCTCTCAAAAATAAATAAACACTAAATTTTTTTTAAAATTTATTCCTAGGTATTTTATTATTTTTGGTGCAATTGTAAATGGGAATATTTTCTTAATTTCTCTCAGTTGCTTCATTCATTAGTGTATAGAAATACAACAGATTGCTGTTAAGTGATTTTGTGTCTTGCAATCTTACTGAATTCATTTATCAGTTGTTTTTGGGTGGAGTCTTTAAGATTTTTCTATATATAGTATCATGTCATCTGCAAATAGTGAAAGTTTTACTTTTTCCTTACCAATTTGGATGTCTTTATTTCTTTTTGTTGTCTGATTACTGTGGCTAGGACTTTTAGTACTATTTTGAATTAAAGGGGTGAGTGTATACATCCTTTTCTCATTCCTGATGTTAGGGGAAGATCTCTTAGTTGTTCACCATTGAGTATGATGTTAGCTGTGGGTTTTTCATATGAGACCCTTACTGTGTTGAAGCATGTTCACTCTAACCCTACTTTGTTAAAAGTTTTTAATCATAAATGGTTGTTGTACTTTTCAAATGCTTTTTCTGCATCTATTGAAATGATCATATAGAGATTATCCTTTCTCTTATTGATATGACATATCATGTTGTTTGATTTCCATATATTGAAGCACACTTGCATCCTGGGAATAAATCCCATGTGATCATCGTAAATGATTTTTTAAATGTATTGTTAGATGTGCATTGCTAATATTTTGTTGAGTATTTTCATCTATGTTTATCAAAGATATTCGCCTATAGTTTTCTGTTTTTGTGGTACCTTTATCTGGTTTTGGAATGAGGATAATGGTGGCCTCATAGAATGAATTTGGAAGTTTTTCTTTCTCTTCTATTTTTTGTAAAAATTTGAGAAGACTACCTATTAACTGTTCTTTAAATGATTTGTAGAATTTGCCTATGAACCCATCTGGTCCTGGACTTTTGTTTGTTAAAAGTTTTTTGATTACTGATACAATTTCATAACTGGTAATTGGTCTGTTCAAATTTTCTATTTCTTCCTGTTTCAGGTTGGGTAAGTTATGTTTCTTGGAGTTTATCCATTTCTTCTAGGTTGTCTAGTTTGGTTGCATATAAATTTTCATAATATTCTCTTACAATCCTTTGTTTATATTTATATGCTATTACTTGTTATTTCTCCTTTTTCATTTCTGTTTTTTGTCGAGTCCTCTCTCTCTCTTTTCTTTCTTTTTTGATGAGTCTGGCTAGAGGTTTATCAGTTTTGTTGATCTTTTTAAAGACCAGCTCCTGATTTCATTGATTGGTTCTATTGGTTTTTTAGTTTCTATATCATTTATTTCAGCTCTAATCTTTATTATTTCCTTCCTTGTGCTTGATTTGGGTTTTGTATGTTTTTCCTTTATTAGCTCATTTAAGTGTAAGGTTAGATTGTTTCATATTTTTCTTCTTAAGGTTGGTCTGTATTGCTATAATCTTCCTCTTGCAACTTTTGTTGCACCCTGAAGATTTTAGATTGTTGTTTTTATTTTAATTTGTATCCACATACTTTTTGATTTCCTCTTTGATTTGATTTCTTGTTTGACCCATGCATTTTTTAATAGCACGTTATTTAACCTCCATGTATTTGTGTTCTTTCCAGATTTTTTCTTGTGGTTGATTTTTAGTTTCATAGCAGTGATCAGAAAAGATGGATGGTATAACTTTGATCTTTTGTGAACTGTTCAGACTTGTTTTGTGACCTAATATGTGATCTATTCTGGAGGATGTTCCATGTGCACTTGAAAGTATTTATTAAATCTCTCTGGTCCATGTGTCATCAAAGCCACTGTTTCCTTATTGATTTGCTGTTTTGATGATCTGTTCATTGATGTAGGTGGGGCATTGAAGTCCCCTACTAATATTGTTTTGCTAGCTATCAGTTCCTTTAAGCTTTTTATTAACTGTTTTATGTATTTGGATACTCCCATAGTGGGTGAATAAATATGTACAATTGTTAGTATTCTTGTTGGTTTGTCCCCTTAATGATTTTATAGCGTCCTTCTTTGTGTCTTGGTACCGTCTTTGGTTTAATGTCCATTTTGTCTGATATAAGTATTGCTACCTTGTTTTTCTTTTCACATTCATTTGCATGATAAATGTTTCTCCATCCCCTCAAACTCAATCTGCCTGTGTCTTTATGTCTGAAGTGAGTCTCTTGAAGGCAGCATATAGATGGGTCTTCTTCTTTTTTTTAAATCCATTTTGTCACTCTGTCTTTTGATTGGAGTATTTAGTCGATTTACATTCAAAGTAATTATTGATAGACATATATATGTATTGCCATAGTATTATTTGCTTTGTGGTTGTTTTTGTGGATCTTCTCTGATCCTTGCTTCTCTTGGTCTCTTCTCTCATCGTAAGTTGGCTTACTTTAACGATATACTTGGATCCATTCTCTTTATTTTTTGCATATCTATTACTGGTTTTTGATCTGTGGTTACCAGTAAGTTTATATTTAATATCTTCATATAGCAGCCCATCTTTAGTTGTTGGTCGGTTGAATTTGAACACATTCTTTACTCCTCTCCTCTCCACACTTTAGGTATATGGCGTCATTCTTTGGTTCCTTTTATTTTGTGAATCCTTTGACAGGTTTTTACAGATACCCTTATTTTATTTTATTTTTTTACCTTTTCGTGCTCCCTATTTTTCTTCCTCCTACTTATGGTCTTTCCTCAAAGAGTCCCCTTTAACACTTTGTGCAGGGCTGGTGTAGTAGTCATAAACTTCTTTTAGCTTTTGTCTGGGAAACTCTCTCTCTCCTATTCTGAAAGATAGTCTTGCTGGATAGAGCAAGATTTTGCCTGCATATTTTTTCCTTTTAGCACTTTGAATATATTATACCACTCCCTTCTGACCTGCCAAGTTTCTACTGAAAAATCTGCTGATAGCCTTCAGGGGTTTCCCTTGTATGTAACTGTATTCTTTCCGTTACTGCTTTTAAAAATCCTTATCATTGTTTTCTGCCATTTTAATTACTATGTGTTTTAATGTGGACCTCCTTTGGTTCATTTTGTTGTGGAATCTCTGAGCCTCCTGGATTTGAATTACTATTATCTTCCCCAAATTCAGTAAGTTTTGCTATTATTTCTTCAAATACATTTTCTGTCCCTTTTTTTCCCTCTCTTATTCTTGGGTCTCTACAATGTGAATGTCATTAAATTTGGAGTTGCTGGTTTCTCTGTCTATTCTCATTTTGCATAATTTTTTTTCTCTTACCTGTTCAGCTTGATTATTCTGTCCTCCAGATCATTGATTTATTCTTCTGATTCTTCTAGCCTTCTATTCATTCCATCTAGTGCATTTTAAATTTCCACTATTGTGTTCTTCATCTGTGACTGGTTCTTTTTTTTTTTTTTTTTTTGTCTGTTAAGTGTCTCCCTGATATTTTCCATTCTTTTCTCAAGTCCAGTGAGTATCTTTATATTCATTACTTTAAATTCTTTAGCAAATACATTACTTATCTTCCTTTCATTTAGGTCCCATGCTGTGATTTTGTTTTGTTCTTTCATTTGGGATATATTCCTCTGTATCATCATCTTGCCTAACTTTCTGTTTCTGTTTGTTAGGAAAGTCAGCTAAGTCTCTTGCTCTTGAAAGTAGTGAGTGGAGCACACGCTTTTAACAAAGTGATGCTGGTCCTTTTCCACAAGAGATGTGCAGCTATGGATACCAGGCAGGGTGTGCCACAACATGAACACAGGTGCACTGGGGCTACAAGTTGTACATTGTGGTTCTTTTCCACAGGGCATGTACACCTGCTGCTAAGACCAGAGCCAGCTGGGACTGCTCCACAAAGTGTAAACAGACTGGGGGAGGGTGTGCAGTTTTAACAAGGCATGTGTCCCCTCTGTAGGAGGTGACAAGGTGCTGACACCAGGACCAATGGCCCACCAAGAGCATAGTTGGGAGATGCAGGGTTGGCATGGTTTGTGCAGGTCTCCTCAGCGAGGGGACCCACAATGCAAGGACTTAGGCCCCACTGGAGGGTGTGGGGTTTGGGGTGAGCAAGTTAAGTAGTGAATGTCTGTACTGTGCTGGTTCCCTCAGGTTGCTGTGTGTTTACGCTGGGGTGTGGGGGAGGGAAATGGTGCTTGCCATCTTTGTTCCTGGAAAGGTTCCTTGGCAAACTCTGAGCTTAGTAAGTAACTACCCCTCTGGTGTGCCCCAGATGTTTTTCAAACTACTGCTTCTATGCTGTATCTCCAAGGGGCTATTTGTTTTGTTGGCTCTTTAAGGGCAGGGACTCAGTTTCTTATTGCCCTCCAGACTCTCCCAGAGTTGAGCCCACTGACTTCTAAGTTCCAGGCTTTAAGTCCCACTGTTTGTTAGAAGTCACAAAATTTGGCCCATCTGATTTTCAAAACCAAATGCTATGGGGATTCATTTTCCCTGTGTGATCTCCCCAGTGTGATAGTCTTTTCCTAACCTCTCTCCATGACCATCACATCCTCCCTTTGGTGTCCACCAATTAATTAATTCTTTTTATATTATTTTTTTAATGTTTATTTTTGAGAGAAAGGTGGGGGAGGGAAGATGGGCAGAGAGAGAGGGAGACACAGAATCTGAAGCAGGCTCCAGGCTCTCAGGTATCAGCACAGAGCCTGATGTAGGGCCAGAACTCAGGATCTATGAGATCATGACCTGGGTGGAAGTTGGACACTTCACCAAGTGAACCACCCATGCGCCCCCAATTAATTAATTCTTTAGTTAATTAATTCCTTTCTCTTGCTAACTTTGGGTTCTATTCTTCTTTGGCTAGTTCCTTGAGGTAGGTGGTGGGATTGAGGTCTATCCTGTTCTTAAAGTAGGTATTTATTGCTATAAACTTCTCTCTTAAAATTGCTTTTGCTCCATCCCTTAGGTTTTAGTATATTATACTTCCATTTTCATTTGTCTCAAGGTATTTTATTTCTCCTTTTATTTCTTCTTTGATCTATTAATGGTTCTGAAGGGTTATATAGGGATTCCTGGGTGGCTCAGTCAAGTATTGGACTTCAACTCAGGTCATAATCTCACGATTCATGAGTTCAAGCCCTGCATAGGGCTCTGGGCTGATAGCTCAGGGCCTGAAGACTGCTTTGGATTCTTTTTTTTTTTTTTTTTTTTAAATGTTTTATTTATTTCTAGGAGGGAGAGAGAGACAGCGTACGTGTGCTCTTGCGAGATAGAGAGGGAGATACAGACTCTGAAACAGGCTCCAGGCTCTGAGCTGGCAGTCAGCACAGAGCCCGACGCGGGGCCCGAACCCACGAACTGCGAGATCATGACCTAAGCGAAAGTCGGATGCTTAACCGACTAAGCCACCCAGGCGCGCCGGGACTGCTTTGGATTCTGTGTCTCCCTCTGTTTTTGCACCTCCCCTGCTCAAACTCTGTCTCTCTCAAAAATAAACAAACATGAAAAAAATTTTTAAGTGTTGTTTAATTTCCTTATATTCATGAATTTTCCAGTTTTCCTCCTGTTATTAACTTCTAGTTTCATACCATTGGTTAATGGAAATACTTGTTGTTTCAATTTCTTGAATTGGCTAAGACTTATTTTGTGACCTAACACAAAATGTAGTCTATCCTAGGAAATTTTCCATGTGTACATGAAGA
The DNA here is from genome assembly GCF_003009895.1 of Hyaena hyaena. NCBI lineage: Eukaryota > Metazoa > Chordata > Mammalia > Carnivora > Hyaenidae > Hyaena > Hyaena hyaena. Next base: position 120,717 of record NW_024082108.1, on the reverse strand, counting down.
GAATGTGTATTATTCAGTTGTTGGATGAAACATCTATAAATGTCAGTTCCATTTGGCCTATAGGGATGTTCAAATCTACTGAGTTATGTTTATTTTTGTGTTTTGTAAAAAAAATTATTTAAAATTTAAATTAATTAAAAATTTTTAAATTTTATTTTATTAAAAATTTTTTATAGTTTATTTTTGAGACAGAGAGAGACAGAACATGAGTAGGGGAGGGTCAGAGAGAGAGGGAGACACAGAATCTGAAACAGGCTCCAGGCTCTGAGCTGTCAGCACAGAGCCCAACTCGGGGCTCGAACCCATGAAATGTGAGATCATGACCTGAGCCGAAGTTCTACGCTTAACTGACTGAGACACCCAGGCGCCCCCCAAAATTTTAAATTTTAAATTTAATTTTATTTAAATTCCAGTATAGTTAACATGCAGTGTTATACTGGTTTCAGGTGTACAGTGACTTAATAATTCCACACATCACACAGTGCTCATCATGACAAGTGAATTGCCTCTTTTACCCATCCCCTTACCCACCTCCCTTCTGGTAACTATCAGTTTGTTGCCTATAGTTAAGAGTCATTCTTGGTTTCTGTTTTTTCATTTGTTTTGTTGTTGTTTCTTAACTTCTACATATGAATGAAATCATGGTATTTGTCTTTCTCTGACTGACTTAAATTAGCATTATACTCTCTAGCACCATCCATATGTGCATGTATTCCTTTGAATTAGTGTTTTCATATTCTTTGGGTAAATACCCAGTAATATGGTTATAGGATCATAGGGTAGTTCTATGTTTGATGGTTTGAGGGAACTTCATACTGTTTTCCACAGTGGCTGCTCAAGTTTTCATTCCCACCAACAGTGTACAAGGGTTCCTTTTTCTCCACATCTTTGCCAATATTTGTTGTTTCTTATGTTTTTTTATTTTAACCACCCTGACAGGTGTGAGGTGATATCTCATTGTAGTTTTGATTATCATTTCCCTGATAATGAATGATGTTGAGTATCTTCATGTGTCCGTTGGCCATCTGCATGTCTTGTTTTGGGAAATGTCTGTTCTTCTGTCCATTTTTAAATTGGATTATTCGTTTTTGGGGTGTTGAGTTATATAAGTTCCTTATAGATTTTTAATACTAACACTTTATCAGATATGTCATTTGCAAATACCTTCTTCCATTCTGCAAGTTACCTTTTAGTTTTGTTGGTTATTTCCTTTGCTGTGCAGAAGTTCTATATTTCGATATAGTTCTAATAGTTTATTTTTGCTTTTATTTCCCTTCCCTCAGGAGACATATCTAGAAAAATATCTAAGTCCTATGTCAGAGAAATTAGTACCTGTGCTCTCTTCTAGGATATTTATGGCTTCAAATCTCCCATTTAGGTCTTTAATCCATTTTGAATTTATTTTGGTGTATGGTGTAAGAAAGCAGTTCAGTTTCATTATTTTGCATGAAGTTGTACAGTTTTACCAGCATAATTTATTTAAGAAACTGTCTTTTCCACATTCTATATTCTTGTCTCCTTTGTCATAAACTGATTGACAAGGTAAGTCTGGGTTTATTTCTGGATTCTTTATTCCATTCCATTCATCTTGTGTCTATTTTTAGTGCCAGTACCATACTGTTTTGATTACCACAGCTTTGTAGTATATCTTCAAATCTGGGAATGGGATGCCTCCAGCTCTGCTTTATTTCCCCAAGATTAATTTGGTATTCAAGTACTTTTGTCGTTCTACACAAATTTTAGCATTATTTGTTCTAGTTTGTGAAAATGCACTCAGTATTTTATAGGGATTGCATTGAATTGGTAGATTGCTTTGGGTAATATTGACAATATATTTTCTTCCAGTTCCTGAGATGGGATGTCTTTTCATTCATTTTTGTTTTCTTAAATTTCTTTCATCCGTATTTTATAGTTTTTAGAGTATATCTCTTTCACCTCTTTGGTTCAATTTATTTCTAGGTATCTTACTGTTTTTGGTGCAACTGTAAATGGGATTGTTTTCTTAATTTCCTCTTTCTGCTGTTCATTATTAGTGTATAGAAATGGAACAGATTTCTGCACATTGATTTCATATCCTGCAACATTACGGAATTAATTTATCAGTTCATTTATCAGTTAGTAGTTTTTTGGTGGAGGCTTTAGAGTTTTCTATATGTAGTTTCATGTCATCTGCAAAACATTCAAGTTTTACTTCTTACCAGTTTGGATGCCTTTATTGTTGTTGTCTCATTGCTGTGGCTGGTACTTCTGGTACTAAGTTGACTAAAAGTGGTGAGAATTGACATCTTTGTATTGTTCCTGACCTTGTTGGGGATAGCTCGTAATTATTCCCTATTTTGTATGTTAGCTGCAGGTTTTTCATATACAGCCTTTATTTTGTTGAGGTATGTTCCCTTTAAACCCACTTTGTTGAGAGTTTTTAAATTTTCATCATGAATGGATGTTGTATATTGTCAAATGCTTTTTCTGCATCTATTAAGATGATATGGTATTTATCCTTTCTCTTATTAATGTGATGTATCGCATTCATTGATTCACATCTAAGGCATAAATCTTACTTGTTCTTGGTGAACCATTCCTTTTTAAAGTTTATTTATTTTGAGAGAGAGCAGAGGCGCACCTGAGTTGGGGAGGGCAGAGGGAGAAAGAGACTCTTAAGCAGGCTCCACACTCAGCGCAGAGCCCAACATGGGCCTTGATCTCATGACTGTGAGGTCATGAACCAAGCCAAGATCAAGAGTCTGAAGCTTAAAACCGACTGAGCCACTCAGGCACCCCAGTGGATGATTTTTTATATGTATTAAATTCACTGGGGCACCTGGGTAGCTCAATCAGCTAAGCAACAGACTCTTGATCTGGGCTCAGGCCATATTCTCTCAGTTTGTGAGTTCAAGCCCTGCATGGGGCTCTGTGCTATCAGCCTGGAACCGCTTGGAATTCTCTGTCTCCTCTCTCTGCCCCTACCCTAATCATGCTCTCTTACTCTCTCTCAAAAAATAAATAAACTTAAAAATATAAATGTATTAAATTCAATTTGCTAATATTATGTTGAGGATTTCTGTATCTATGTTCATGAGAGATATTGGCATGTAGTCTTGCTTTTCTGTCTTTCTGTCTTTGTGTGGTTATGGTATCAGGGTAATGCTGGCTTCATAGAATAAATTTTGATGTTCTCCTTTCTCCTTTGTTTTTCAGAATAGTTTGAGAAAAATAGGTATTCTTTAAGTGTTGGTATAATTCAGCTGTGAAGCCATCTAGTCCTGTATTTCTGTTTGTTGGAGTTTTTTGATTACTGATTTAATTTCATTACTAGTAATCAGTCTATTCAAATTTTCTATATCTTCCTGATTCAACTTAGATTATATCTTTCTGGGAATTTATCCATTTCCTCCAGGTTGTCCAATTTATTTGCGTACAATTTTCCTTAGTCTCTTATAGTCCTTTGCATTTCTCTGATGTCAATTGTCATTTCTCCTTCACTTCTGAATTAATTTGAGTCCTATCTCTTTCTTTCGATGAGTCTTATTAAAGGTTTATCATTTTTCCTCCTCTCAAAGAACCATCTCCTAATTATTGATTTTTTTAGCCTCTATTTCATTTATTTCTGTTCTTATCATTATTATTTCCTTCCTTCTGATAGTTTTGGGCTTTTTATTGTCTAGCTTTTTATAGTTGTAATGTTAGATTATTTATGTGAGATTTTTGTTTGTTTCTTGTAGTAGGAGTGTATTACTATAAATTTTCTTCTTAGAGCTATTCTGTGTTCCATAGATTTTGGACCATTGTGCTTTCATTTTCATTTCTTTGTTTTTATTTCCTCTTTGATATCTTGGTTGACTCATTCATTGTTTAGTAGAATATTAAGCCGCTATGTATTTATTCTGTCCAGATTTTTTCTTATAACTGATTTCTACTTTCATACCATCATGGTTGGAAAAGATGCTGGAGAAGATTTTAATCTTATATTTATTAAGATTTATTTTGTGGCTCATCATGTGACTAATCTTGGAGAATATTCCATGTGCACTTGAAAAGAACATGTATTCTGTTTGAGGGTGGGATTTTCTGTATGTATCTATTAGTTCTTTCTGGTCTAATGTGTCATTCAAAGTCACTGTTTTCTTGATTTTCTCTCTGGATGATCTATTCATTGATAAAACGAATTGTTAAAGTCTGCTGCTATTGTATTACTGTCACTTTCTCTCTTTATGTTAATAATTGCTTTAGTGAAACCAACTTGACAATAAACTATAAAGGAAAAAAATTTTAAATAATAATTGCTTTATGTATTTCAGTGCTCCTAAGTTGAATGCATAGATGTTTACAGTTGGATTGTTCCCTTTATCATTATGTAATGACCTTCCTTGTTTCTTACTATAGTTTTTGTTTTAAAGTCTATTTTATTTGATATATGTATTGCCACACCAGTTCTTTTTTTTCTTCCTTTTTTTTAACTTCCATTTGTGTGGTACATATTTTTTCTCATCCCTTACTTTCAGTTTATACTTCTATTTAGGTCTGAAGTGGGTCTCTTGTAGGCAGTGTATAGAAGGATCTGTTTTTTTTTTTTTTTTAATTCACTTACCCTATGTCTTTTGTTTGGAGCATTTAGTGCACTTATATTTAAAGTAACTAATTAGTTGTGTACTTATTGCCATTTTAATTGTTTTCTTGCTTGTTTTTGTAGTTCTTTGTTTCTTCTTTTGCTCTCTTCTCATGGTTTGATAGCTTGCTCTAGAATTTTGCTTGTATTCTTTTTAGTTTTTTTTGTGTATCTGTTATTGGCTTTTGATTCTTAGTTACCATTAGATTTGTATATAATATCTTGTGTGTATACCAATCTATATTAAATCGATTGTTAAGTTTCAATACATTCTAAAATCACTAAATTTTTATTTCTTTCTATGTTTTATGTACATGATGTTATAATTTATATATGTTTATTTTGTGTATCCCCCTACTGACTTTTATAGATCAAGTTGATTTTACTACTTTTGTGTTTTAATCTTCAAACTGGCTATGTAAGTGATTAATGTGCTATCTTTATTATACATTCACTTTTATTTGTGAATTCTTTCCTTTTATAAATTTCTTATGGCTATAGCCATTATTGCTTAAATATTCCTTTTGTCCTTTTCTCTTTGTCTTCTCCTGGAATTTCCATAATGCAGATACTGTTTCCTTTGATTATGTCTCATAAGTCCCTGTGGACTATCTTCACTCTGTCATTTTTTGTTTTGTTTTTATTTTTGCTACTGTGACTTGATAATTCAAATGTTATATATTCTAGGTCACTGTTTCTTTTGCCTGGTCCAGTCTACTTTTGAAGCTCTCTACTGAATTCTTCAGCTAAGTTGTATTTTTAAGCTCTGATCTCTCTCTCCCTCTCTCTTTTTGAGAGTTTCTACTTCTTTGTTAAACTTCTCATTTTGTTTAGGTTTTTCAAAACTTTGTTTAGTTGTCAGTGTGTTCTTCTAGTTCACTTAACATCTTTAAGGATTAGTCTGAATTCTTTGCCAGACAGTTCATAGATCTTCATTTTTTTAGGGTCACTTATTGGAGATTTATTAGTTTCTTTTGGTGTTGTCATGTTTACCTAACTTTTTTATTCTTTATCTTGCTATCTGAGCGTTTGAGTGCAGTCTCTTCTTCCAGACTTCATTGGTTCACTTTGGCAGAGACCATTCTTCACCAGGCAGGTCGATTTGGATTTTTTAATGTGTCTGCTGGTAATATTCTTGGATTGGGGATGGGGGGAGGGCTTGCCATCAGTTTCGGGTGATGCCACTGCCCAAGCACTGAGGTCAGGGGTTGGTATTTCTGGTTCCCGACATAAGTGAAGGACTGTATAATGGGCTCTATGGTTACTTGGGTTCTCTAGTTAGGCTTCCTAAGCAGTTGGTACTGGGTACTATACTCAGCTGGGGTTATGAATTATCTTTCATACTCTGGGACAGTCCCCAGCACCTGCATGGCTCATTATTTGGGGACCAGGATCAGGCAAAATTATTCAGTAAATTCTTTTGCTGAACAAGGCCACTGATTTTGCTCTGCAGATGGAGATAGCCATAGGCTGTACATTTTCTTTAAGTGCCACCATAAGCAGTTTGTTGGATGAGCTTCATAGTTTTCTGAGTGTTCTGGTTAGGTTCCCTGATCAGGCTGGCTGACAGCTGTATTTAGCTATAGTGAGGGCTACAGATCAGTTTCCTTGCCCAGGGAGAGTGGGAGAACTAGTTTTAAGGTTGGCAAGATTTTTTGTTTGTGGTCTTCACCCCAGGTAACCCACACCCCATGTTCCCTGGATGAATGGGGCTACTGGCTTTGTTCTGTGGCCACTCAGCTCTTCCTGCTGTATTCTGCTTGAGCATTACTGGGCTATGGAGGTTTCCAGGTGGTCCAGCCAGTCTTTCTGGTCAGATGGGGCTGGCAGCTACTCAGCAGTTGGTGGGACTGTGAATTAGCTCCTCTGCCTGGGCATGGGCAGACTGGTCTCTAGGGACCACAAAAGGCTCTTCATCTGATGACTCAAGTCAAGGAGATAGGAGTTCCTTGGTCAGGTTGCACCACTGACTCGATTTTGCAGATTAGCAAAACCAGTGGCTTGGACTAATATTTGGGTGCTACTTGTAGGAACTCAGTCTACCAAGATCTGAATGCTGGTTGTTGGAAACTTCTTTTCCCTTCTCCACTACAGTCAGGTTTCCAGTAGTCAAGCTCCATAGATTCTCTTATAGTCCCCATGGAGTAAAATTGGAGTTGGGGCTCCCACGAAGTGGTCCACACTCTGGGGGAACTGGATGTTCACCCTGTGCTTTCTTTTCTTACTGGAGGTACTATAGTCTTAGAAGAAACATCTTATTGTGATGCTGCACTGGCCTGGGAGAGAAGCATTTTAATCAGCATGAAGCTGATCCTGTTACCCCTCTAATGTGATCTGTCTTGGTCTCTGTGGTGCAGAGGGGTGCTTCAGCACACCATATTCTAGGATTTTCTCAGTGGCATCTTGTGCAAGAATTGTGCATGAAAAGGTGTTAGCGTTTTTCTTGTTAGAAGGATCTAAGTCGGCAATGACTTATGGTGTCATGTTGGTGATGTCATTCCTATCATATTGTTTAATCAATTCAGCAATGGACATTTGGGTTGCTTCTACCTTTTGGCTATTGTGAATAATGCTGCTATGAACAAATATCAGTTTGAGTTTTGCTGTCAATTCTTTTGAGTATATACCCAGAAGTGAAATTGCGGGCTATATGGGAATTTCATTTTTAAAAATTTTGAAGATCCATCACGCTGTTTCTCATAGCAGCTGCCTAGTTCCCATTTCCACTAGCAGTGCACAAGTGTTCCAGTTTTTCTACATTGTTGTTTTTCTTTATTTCTATTTTTTTTAATAATTACCATCTTTTTTTTTCTTTTTACAAATAGTTTATTGTCAAATTAGTTTCTACATAACACTCAGTGCTCATCCCCAAAGTGCCCTCCTCCATGCCCATCCCCCCCTCCCCCCCACATCCATCAGTCCTCAGTTTTTGTCAGCATTCAAGAGTCTCTCATGGTTTGCCTCTCTCCCTTTCCCCCACCATTTCCGCCCTTCTTCTCCCGCTTGTTCCTCCGTCAAGTTCCTCCTAATCCTCCTATACGTGCAAACATATGATGTTTGTCCTTCTCTGCCTGACTTATTTCGCTCAGCATAACACCCTCAAGGTCCATCCATGTTGCTACACATGGCCAGATTTCATTGTTTCTCATTGCCATGTAGTATTCCATACCATCTTTTTTAAAATATGTTTTATTTATTTCTGAGAGAGACAGACAGCGTGAGCTTGGGAAGGTCAGAGAGAGAGGGAGACACAGAATCTGAAACAGGCTCCAGGCTCTGAGCTAGCTGTCAGCACAGAGTCCGATGCTGGGCTTGAACCCACAAACTGTGAGATCATGACCTGAGCAGAAGTCAGACGCTTAACCAGCTGAGCCATCCAGGAGCCCCTTTAATAATTACCGTCTTAATGGGAGTTGTATCTTGTGGTTTTGATTCACATTTCCCTAATGATTAGTGATTTGAGTTCTTTCTTATGTGCTTATTAGCCATTTGTATACCTTGTTTGGAGAAATAGCTCTTCAAGTCCTTTGCCCATTTTTAATTAAGTTGTTTGCTTTCCTGTTGTTGAGTTGTAGATGTCCCTTTTATATCCTGTGTATTAGTCATTTTGTCAGATATGATTTGCAAGTATTTTTTTCCATAGGTTACCTCTTTACTGTGTTGATTGTATCCTTTGTTGCATATAGTTGTAAATTTTGATATTCCGATTTATCTGTATTTTCTTTTGTTTCCTGTGCTTTTGATGTCATAGTCCAATGTTAAGAAGTTTCTTCCTGTCTCCATCTAAGAGTTTCATCATTATAACTCTAATATTTAGGGCTTTGATTGATTTTGAGTTAATTTTTTATATGGTGTAAGATGAAAGTCCAATTCCATTTTCACACATATGGATATCCAGTTTTCCCAATGGTGGTTTTTAAAAAGATTGTCCTCTCCCTGTTAAATCGTCTTGGTGCTCTTGTCCAAAAGTATTTGACCATATATGCAAGGATTTATTTCTGTGATCTTTATTCTGTTCTTTTGTTCTTTGTGTGTATTTTGGTCTCTCTGTTTGTTTTTAAGATTTTGATTACTATAGCTTTGTCACAGCTTTTGAAGTCAGGAAGTATGTTACATTTAAGTTTGTTCTTTTTCAAGACTGTTTGGCTATTCATAGTCCCATGAGATTTTATACAAATTTTAGGATGGATTTTTTCCTTTTTTTTTTTCTAATAAAATTGTTGTGGTTTTGATAGGATTGCACTGAATTACGAGGTTACACTGGGTAGTATTGATATCTTAACATTAAGTCTTGCAATTCATGAACACAGGATATCTTCCATTTGTTGGTGTGTTTTAAGTTTCTTTCAGAAATGTACATGAGTTTTTACAGTATTTTTATTCAAAATATTAAAAAACTGGAAATCACCCAGATATCCTTCAAAAAGTTAATGGTTGAACAAACTGTGGTACATCCACACCATGAAAAGTTATTCAGGAATAAAAAGGAATAAATTATTGACATACTCAATAGCCCAGATGAATCTCCAGAGAACTGTGGTGGGGAATGCCAATCTGAAAATGTTATGTAGTATATGATTCCATTTATATAACCTTCTTGAAATGTTACAGTTATAGAAATTAATAACAGATTAGTGATTTCCTGGGATTAATGAGTGGATGAGAGTTAGATGGCAGTGGGTGTGTTTACCAAAGGTTGACATAAGAGGTCCTTGTGGTGATGGAAATTTTCTGTATCTTGACCATATTATTGTCAATAACCTGACTGTGATATTGTACTGAAGTTTTGCATGGTATCTCTGCATTATTTCTTACAACTGCATGCAAACCTTGAATTATTTCAAAGTAAAGAGTACAATTTAGAAGAAAGAAAAAGGCATGGAAATATGTGATATCTTTGAGAAAGATTTCCATAAAATATTGTTAACAATAAAAGGAAATTTAATGCTGTTTGGCAAGTGGCTGGCTATAATGATTCGCTTCTCAAGCTCTCTTGAGAATCAAGATTTTTTTCCCCCTGCTTTGTTTTAATGATGCTTAGAATACAAGTATCTTGCAGCAGTAACAGCTCTGGATGGCTTAGGAACACTGTTGCTATTAGAAACTAATTGTCACCAAAGATACTATGGAGAATCTGTCTAGTAGAGACTGTGACATTCTTAACTAAGTCAGATGACTATCTCTTCTAGCCTGGCTGTGTTACCCAGATGCCCCCAAGCAGGTGAGCAGGTTGGCACCTTGCTTGTATTCACAGGAAAGTTTTCACCTGCATGACCCTGAGAATCAGTTCCTCCTTAAATATTGAGCTCTCGGCACCTCACCTATACTATCCTAGCCTTGGCCAAGTTCCCAGCCTTAAAAAAAAAAAAAAAGACTAGATGATCCAAACAAACTAGTTTCTTAGCTGTAAATTGGATAAATGATATACGATTATCTCTCGAGTTTTAATTCCAAGATTGATAATAATAGCTACTGGGCATGGGCTTCTGCTTTAGGATTAGGCATTTTATTTACTAATTTATATAATCTTCACCAGAACCTTTTGAGGAGGAGCTTATTTTCATTTTCATTTTACAAATAAGAAAAACTGTGTCAGAAAGGTGAAGGAAATCTCCTGAGAACACACAGTGAAAGGGTAAGGAATCTGGGAAGATGGGAACTAGTCATCTCAATTTTTCCAGGACTGAAGGGTTTCCCCAGATGTAGGACTTTCAGTACTGGGGAAGTCCCAAGTAAAATCAGATAAGTTGATCAACCTCGCTGGGAGGTCAATCTTAATCTCCTGTGATTAATTCCAGAGTATATATTCTCTTGGCTGTACCACTCCACCTCTCAGTTTCTTTCTTTATGTTTTTAAATTTTTAATGTTTTATTTATTTCTGAGAGAGAGAGAGAGAGGCACACACACAGCATGAGCAAGGGAAGGTCAGAGAGAGAGGGAGACACAGAATCTGAAACAGCCTCCAGGCTCTGAGCTAGCCGTCAACACAGAGCCCGATGCGGGGCTCGAACCCATGAACCGTGAGATCATGACCTGAGCCGAAGTCAGACGCTCAACCGACTGAGCCACCCAGCTGCCCCACCACCTCTCAGTTTCTTAAGAGACTGCCTGAGAGCTGTCACTATTAAAACAAGCAAGACAAATTGTGTTTTTTCAGGGAGAAGTGGGAATAAAAATGCTACCTGGAATAACAGGAGAAAGTGGTAGGCAAGGAAACCTATATTTAAATTTTATATTGTTCATTTTCAAAAATAATTGGTATAGAAAGACTGGCAGACAAGCAATTAAACTTGAAATATATTAAAATGAGAAAATAAGGGAGATGAGCATGGAATTTATATATTTTTAAGTGTCTTATAGAAGTTTTAATAAATAATGTATGCTCCTTAGGAACAAATGCTAATAAAATAAATCTAGGAGGATGGCTTGCAGTAGGATTTGAGATCAGCAGATGCAGCACATTAATCCAAAGATTGGCAGAGTTAATGGCCCCACACGCAAGAGTGCTTGCTTTCTCAGAATTGCAGTTTGCACAGATTTAGCCTCCCTTCTCTCCCTAACCCTGCCTTTTGAATAAATGTTCCTTTGCTGAAAAAGTGTGATGCAATCCTTGGGGAGCAGAGTAGCAAATCAGGCAAAACACAGAACTGGCAACAGCTTGGAGGATGCCAAACCCAGTGACCGCTGGAGCAGAGTTGGGTAGCAGATGTTGTGTTACCATGGCAACCAGTGGGCGGCTCCAAATGAAGAAGGGACTCAATTTCCAGGGACTGAGACAGGAGGGAGTCTTTGACCCAGCCTTTTTCTAGAGCTCTGTGGCTTTGGAAATGTTGGGGGCAAACGGAGACATAAAGGAGGGGCTATTAGAGTTTCCTTTGCTCACTGCTATTGTACTATTGGTAAAAGAAAAAAATACCTTTTTAAAAAAAAAGTCGACCTTCGACAGGAAACCTGCTGCCAGCTGTGTATTAATGAGTTGCGTTGCCTCCAGGAGACTCCATAATCCCCCTCCCAGTTGAACTGGTGGCTCCTCCTCCAGCGATTCCTCTGCCTGCCTTTGCTTCCTAATTACTGCCTTTGAAGGATACACAGTCCTGCAGAATGACTGCTTGTTAGGCACAAAGGAGGTTCCACGGGCCACTTCCCTCCCCACTTTGTGGTTCCCGTGCTGGCCCCACAAGCCAGCACTGCGGGAGCCCAGCGTCCATTTAATGTGGTTCACACGCACATCAGGGCCTCAGTCACCGTGGCCCAGTGCACACTCGCCCAGACACTGAGGCGACTGGAGACATGAATACACACCTCCCGTTCTCCATCATTGTTCCACTGCCGCTGTGTGCTCGGAATTAATTTTTTCTAAAAAGATCTAATTATCCTGTGAATGGCATAGTTGTATTACATTGTTTTTTTTTTTTAAATGTCAGAAGCCTTTATTTTTCAAATGTAAACCATTAAGATATTTCTTTGTGTTTTAACCTCGTTTTGACATTTCTTTGTTTTTGGATACATTGTGAGCCTCAAACAAACAAACAAATAAAAAGAGCAGTGTTCCCTGATCTTCCTCAACCTCTGGGAAACCCTGGAATCTGCCTGCTCTTCTCAGAAGAAGAAAGAGATTCCAAATTTTGGGAGCCTTAGCTTTTTCTTCTAGAGCAAGGGCTTCCAAAAGCAGTCCACTGGGTCACAGACTAAAAAAAAATATTAAAATTTCTATTTATTTTTATTCCAGTATAGTTAATATACAGTGTTATTAGTTTCAGGTGTACAGTATAGTGATTCAGCAGCCCCATACATCACCTTGTGCTCATCACAACAAGTGCACTCCTTAATCCCCATCATCTATTTTCCCTCTCCCCGGCCCCCCCCCCCCGCCCCCGCCCCGCCCCATCCTCTCTGGTAATCAGCAGCTTGTTCTCTACAATTGAGTCTGTTTCTTGGCTTCTCTCTCCGTTTCTTTCGCTTATTTGTTTTGTTTCTTAAATTCCACATTTATAAAAACACTAATTCAAAAGGATACATGCACCTCTGTTTATAGCAGCATTATTTACAATAGTCAAATTATGGAAGCAGGCCACATGGCTATCTATAAATGAATGGATAAAAAAGATACACAAAATTTCTATTTTTCATCTCAGCCTACTGAAGTCTAGTTTCTGTATTTGTGTTATAGCTACTATGTTAATGCAATGGTGTATATGTGTGCATGTATGTATAATTTTAATTTAGTAAAGATTTCTGGAGGTTGTATCATATAGTTTTTAAAACCACTTTAATTCACATATCTTACAATTCATCCATTAAGAATACGCAATTCAATGACTTTTAGTATATTCAGTTTTACTTTGATTACCAAAATCAATGTTTGAACATTTTCATTACCCAAAAAGAGACCCCATTCCCCCCAGCCCCTAGCAGCCTCCCGCTTCTTTTTTTTAACCTCAATAGGTGTTACTCTTCTTGATATTTCATGTAAACAGAATTCTACTAATGTACTTTTTGTGTCTAGCTTTTTTCGCTTAGCATAATGTTCTCAAGGTTCATCTGTGTTGTAGCATGTATCAGTACTTCATTTCTTTTTATGACTGAATAGGATGGATATATACCATATTTTATTTATCCATTTATCATTGCTCTTAGGGGTTAGCAACCAAACTTTGTTGTAGACCCCTGATCTATTTAATCTATACATTATATGCACTATGCATCAAAGACAATATTCAAAATATTCAACAGTAGCCAGACACTGACAAAAACACATGTTTTAAGCTCTGGAATCTGGAAGCCTTGATTAATGCCAAGTTACAGTCTTTATTTGCTGGGACCCAAGAAGCTGGTGGCAAGGTGCTCAGGGGGCCAAAGGGAGAGGCAGTTTATTACAACTGTCATGGTGTTATTTCAATAATTTAGCAGCTGGTGGGGCCATAGTTGTGTGCATATAAGCTGACATCTCCCTGGCAGATCTGTGGTGAGGGTTAAGTGAGGCCAGGCACACAGAGAATCTGGGGGAATCTTCTTTGGAAATACGTGGTAGCTTGTGACATGTAGCAAGCACAACTGTCAGCCTAAAGTCACTGCTCCTCATTCCCTTCAATGTAGGACTGCTCCCTGCAGCTGAGTGAGTCCCTCTCCTAGAAGCCTATTTTGTTATGCATCTAAAGGGAGTCCTAAGGTCTATGGCATGTGCAAGTACATCCCACTGAGATAGCAAAGGGAACATCTCTTGCATGGTCCCCATGGCTGCTCCTCTGGAAAAGGAGGGGGATAAACCTGGCTGGAGTCTGAGGGAACAGCCTGATCGTGAGGTCACTGGGATGCAGGAACGAATAAACTTCAAACAAAATCCTACTTTTGCAATTCCCTGCTTGCCCTGCCTTGGTCTGTATCCCCGGAATGTTCCCTGATTCATTCTAGGATCTGCTGATCACTTTCCATCTTTGCCATGAAATCACAAAGTTTAGGAAGAACTAAGGGCCATGTAGGGAATGTTACTTGCTCAAGATCACTCATGGCTGGCTAGCTGGTGCAAGAGCTGAATTGAGAGCAGAGGTTTCCTGATTACAGGCTGGACCAGCCTTGCAAGAACCGCCAATGTGAGAGCAAACGGTGAGCTTCACTGAGCTCCTTCTCTATTGGGTGCCCTGTGGGCCCTCAGTGTTTGCTTATCAGGGGATTTCAAATGCCCAGCCTCTTCCAGAACTCTCTGTCACCATGTTCAATGGAAAGAGTTTTAACTGCAGAGGACTTGGCTGCTTGAGGATCTGGACTGGAAGCAAATAACAGTTAAAAGTTAGAAAACAATACTTAAGAGAATGGAGAGGAGGATGAGGGGCATATTTATGGCACTTTTAGATGTTTTAGACGACAAAGATTGACTACAAAGGGAAGGGGGAGCTGCTCACTGCCAGAGATGGTGGAGGAAGAGAACACAGTGAGGTCCAGGCAAAATTGAAAGGTAAATGTGAGCCTTGTGGATGAAGTTTCATGATGGTCTGTGGTGGTACTGGTGGATTAGAACCTATCTTACCAGGGAGGCCTGTCCCCATCCGTTTGGGTTACTTGAATGCTCCAACCTCTTTGGCAGTGTTCTTCCAAAAGGAGAGTCAAGATTTAGAAGCAGAATGGCAGAAATGGCTGCCGAATGGTGTGAAGGAAGTCACAGATTGCCATCTGCTCTTCTCCCACCTCTGGATCATTAACTGGCACCATGTAGGGTATCCAGGTCCTCTGGGACTCCTCATAGTGTTTGGAATCAGTAGGGACTTTGATCTTCAGGCAAGAGAAACCCCAGCTCCAGCTGGCTTAATCAGTAAGGAAGGGCATGTTTCTCTTAACAAGTCATGCAGAACTGGGTCAGGATCTAGGCATGGAATGATGAAATGCTCATTGACGCTATTAAGGCCGTGGGCTCTTCATCTCCCTGTGCTGGTGTCCTCCGCTTTGCCTTCCCCCTAAAACTCTTTCTTTCCTGGTTGTAAGGTGGCAACCAAGAGATATTGGGGCTGTGTGTGTTCTTATTCCCAGGAGAGAGAAAGGAAATGGCCACTAGCTTTGTTTTTGACATAAGTCTTTTGTTTTCAAGTGATTGGGCTAAATTAGGTTACACATGCCCACTCTTAGGTCAAAATCCACCATCAGGGAAATGCCACAAGCCAACTGGTTCTCTGCTCTAGATCAAAACCGTGTACATGGGAGCTTTGGCTTTAACTGTGGTGCACTTGACACTTCATCCCTCAGGACAAAACTGCGCCTTGATGGGCATTGCCATCAAGGACAAAACAGCGCCTGCCTGGATGAGGCATAAAGCTGGGCTCCCTGGCTCTTGAAGTAACAACAGAGGATGAGGGCATTTCTGAATCCAAATTCTATCTTGCTAGTATGATGTATGTCATATCCTCAAACTGCTATCACTCAAGTAACACCTTCACTTTCTTTTTTTGCAATATCAGCACTCCATCTGTGACATTCCTTACTAGTTTTCTTTAAACCACTCCTTTTTATAAGTTTTTTTTTAAAAAAGTGAAATCTTATCATCATTGGAAATAGGAAACCTGTATCTCTTGCCAAAGTTATAAGGTTGCTGTAAAAATAAATATATGACAGTGTTAATTTTATCTAGGCACTGTTGCCTGAAAAGGCACTGGTTCTAAGACAGCTGCTTTAAATGAGAGATTGGCAGGTGTTTGAAGTGTTAGAGACACACCAGAACTGAACAGAGACTTTGTCTTTAACCTAAGCAGGTGAATTGAAAGAAATTTGAGAAAGAATTGGCTTTCCCACTCTGATTTAGTATTCTTTTTTTCATGTTTATTTTGAGAGAAAGAACATATGCCTGAGTCGAGGAGGGGAAGAGAGAGAGGGAGAGAATCCCAGTTAGACTCCACTCTCAGTGAGAAACCCAATGAGGGGCTCAATCTCACAACCATGAGATCATGACCTGAGATGATATCAAGAGTCAGGCGCTTGACTAACTGAGCCACTCTGGAGCCCCTGATTTAGTGTTCTTTAATGACATGTCTGTGTACCACATGTTCAGTAACCAATGTGATCAACCAATTACCATGGTAAATAACCAATTTTATTTCTTCCTCCTGTCTAGGCAATGCTATACCTAACCACATCTCATGGGCCATTAGTGAACTGTGTCCTACTTTGGAGGAAGCTGTCTGTTGCATTCTGCTGCCTGCCTTCAATTTTCATGCTCCTCTGTAATACTAAGGTAGTGAGAACAATTAGAATATTGACATTTCTTACTAGACTTGGGGATCAAACTATATACATATTAATAGGGCACTTACTGAGATTTAGAGAGTAGAAGGCAGAGCCCCTCCCTTTAATGTACTTACAATCTAGGTGAAGAAAGAGGACCCAATGATTATAATGCAGAAGGGGAAATGTGAGTGGAGATGAAAGTGTCCTCTGCCTTTCCCTCCTGCAGCTCAGAGGGAGTCTGCGGTGCCTAGAACACTTCAGTCTCTGTCTGAGGTCCAGGGGATGGGGGTCAGGGACCTGGGTCATCACTTGGTTCCTCCAATCTGGAATGGATTTTATGCTCCCATGAAGGCAGAGCTGAGAGTCCCACACTGTTCCTCCTCCCAGCCTTACCTGGATACCAGCTTGGGATCCAGGAGATGAGAAGTACTACCTTGCCTTCTAAAAATAAACTTACTGCCTTGGGAGATGTGTGGAGGAAGAAGTTCTTGCGGCTGAGGTCAGAGAAGTTGTTGCCTATTTTCTCCTCTAGGGTTTTGAAGGTTTCCTGTGTCATATTTAGGTCTTCCATCCATTTTGAGTTTATTTTTGTGTATGGTGTAAGAAAGGGGTCCAGTTTCATTCTTCTACATGTTGCTGTCCAGTTCTCTCAGTGTCATTTGCTAAAGAGACTTTTTTCCATTGGATACTCTTTTCCTCTTTGTCAAAGGTTAGTTGGCCATATGTTTGTGAGTGCTGATTCATAGGGCCACATGTATCCCAATGTTTATAGCAGTGCTATCAACAATACTCAAATTATGGAAAGAACTGAAATGTCCATCAACTGATGATTGGATGAAGAAACTGTGGTTATACAATAGAATACTACTTGGTAATGAGAAAGAATGAAATCTTGCCACTTGCAACAATGTGGATGGAACTGGAGGGTATTATGCTAAGTGAAATAAGTCAGAGAAGGACAGACATCATATGATTTCACTCATATGTTTCAAGAATTTGAGAAACTTAACAGAAGACCATGAGGGAAGGGAAGGGGAAAAATAGTTTCAAACAGAGAGGGATGCAAACCATAAAAGACTCTTAAATACAGAGAAAAAACTGAGGGTTGATGGGAGTGTGGGGGAAAGGGGGAAATGGGTGATGGGCACTGAGGATGACACTTGTTGGGATGAGCACTGGGTGTTGTATGTAAGCGGTGAATCATGGGAATCTACTCCCAAAGCCAAGAGCACACCGTACACACTGTATGTTGGCTAACTTGACAATAAATTAAATAAAAGCCAGGAAACTGAAAAAAATAAAAATAAAAATAACCTTAATGACCAGAATAGCTGGGGCACTTTATTTAGTTAGAGAAACTATATGCTGAAGTGTACCTCCAAAGGTCAGAGGCAGAGTTTCAGGGGGACTTAGACCCTGGCAGCAGGACAACAAAGGCCAGGGTATGGCCACCTCCTTAGGTGAGCCAAGGCCCAGGATGCTTTCCTTTGTGTAAAGGATGGAGTTGCCAAAAAGAAGCTTTCCTGGAAGGGCTGTTCCATTTACTTAGTTTTAGAATGTTCCAGGGCCTGGTCCCTGAACTCTGATCGACTCCCTTGTCCTGATGTTGGTTAGACTATGGGACTATGTTCATTTCAGTGGTAGGCATGTGCTTGGGAGGAGGCAAGGCAGGATGGATGAGTGAGTGCATACCTTGCCCTGAAAGATGATATACTGTTTTCAGGCTCTATTGTACATTCTTTCTCTGGGCCATCAAGTAGGGATACAGTTGTCCTTTCATACTAACCTCATTCATCCATTGTCCTCAAAGGCTTATTGAGAGCTGGCCCCAGTTATGCTCAGGCCCCACACAGAGAACCCGTTAGCCTGCTGCTTGGTTCCTACTGAATGTGCCTCTTCCTCCCCATGGGGCCATGGCTACATTCCCCCTCCTTGGTCGCTGACCTCCTGCCTTTTCATTCCCTTTGTCTTCAACTGGATTAATCCCCCCTTCCCACCCCTTCACCAAACCCAGCTCCTGAATTATTTAACAAAACCTGACTAAGCTCAAAGGAAGCCTTTTCATCTCCCTGTTTAATGCATTTTTATTCTTCTACTAGACAAGAAGTATGGGAGCTTATTCTTGATTTCAGTTGGGACTTAAGAAGGATTTTATTTTGTCTTGTGGCTTGTACCTGCCTTAGGCCTTGCTTCCGAGATCAGATCTGGGTGGTATTTCCCGCGCTCCCAGTTCTGCTGGCCCTAACTTTGGTTCCTTCCATGTAGTAAAAGCAGCAGAGATCAGGGAGCCAGATACACACTGTGAGATTTTGAGGTGAGACAACCTCTCCAACCCTCACATTTCTTATCTGTCAAATAGATGGAGCAGGTACAAATTTCACAAAATCAGGTGTGTGATCTATGTAATTTTATTTTTCTATAAATGTAATTTACATTTTGAATTCCTATTCTATATGACCTAAGACATGTACTATCAAATCATTTGGGATTTCTTGTGAGTTTTTTTCCCCTAGGTTTGTATTTATGTTCTGGCTGACTTATTTGAAAACAGTATCACCCCAAGAGTCAATGCACCTACAGAGCTGTCCTCCCGCTGTGCAAGTCTCTGTGGTCTATCCATGCAGCTGCCAGAGACAGTTTCCTACCTGGAGACTCCATCTGGAACTCTGTTCTCTCCTCCTTAGCAGTTTTTGGGAGGACAGGACAGGTAGCCATTCTCTGATCCTAAGTCATCTTCTACCTCCAGTGGTGTGCTGGTAAATATTTAGCAACTAGCTCTAAGGGATGGAAGATGGAAAGAAGTAACTCCTGATTTGTAGCATTTGACAACTTCTGGGATGTAAATATTCCCACCACGCTGATTTCTAGCTACTAATGATTTAGCCATCAGCTCACAAAAGTCCTGATAATTTATCAAGGACCAGCTTTTGCTAGCCGTTTCCAGCACACCATGACGTGACACATCACGTAACCCATTCCCTGGATCTGAATGACCTCCCTGCCACAATATCCAGCAAATCAGACAGAAGTCATCTTATCCATCCAAGAAATGAATCTTGGGATTTTTATATCTACTATGAGTCAGCCCAAGGAGGAGGGCATAAGACCACTTTAACAGGGTCCCCCAACACCCTATGTGCCTCTTTTTACTTCTTTTCTGACTCCTTTTCCCAACCTGGGAAACACTTTTTTAGTTGGTGGGATGGTTTTGAGTTGGGGGTAGTGGCTTCTATTACTCAGACCAACTATCAGGCTTGAGTGATTCCTACTTCCAAAGGGCCTTGGCTTTTAAAATGGCTCTGTTCTCTGCTACCTGTTATCATATGCCTTCCTTAAAGCAACTAACACAAAATGGCCTACCTCGTTGAAGGAGGAAAAGGCCAAGAGAGAAAAGCAAACACAAAAGGAAGAGCTCATCAATATTTCAAAAGCATTATTCTATCACATAGATATAGTAATACTTCCCAGGACATTAGGAAAAATAAATGAGAAGTTATGGGAATAGCTTCAGGCAGCGTGTGACATAGAGAAGGCACTCCATGACATGGGTTATCCTTTTTCTTCTCTGACTGAAGGAATCACAATTGCCATTGGCTCATGTTGCATGGAGTTCGATGTCCTCTGGGCATCGACTCCCCTGTCTCCTCTCCCCTCCTTCCCCTTGAGAACGTGGCACTCTCCAGAATCAGAATGGTCGTTTCATTTAGAAGTCGAGAAACAAGCAAACAACTTCGCAAAGAGTTTATAGATTTTATGCATGGTAAATTTTAGCTAAGGAAGTTAAGGAGTAAATGACAACTCTATGGAGGAGTTAAACATTTAAATTGTTTGAGACTATATTTTAGCTCCCACTGAATTTTCTGGGTGAATGGTATATTGATGATTATACGATGCTATATGTTCAGTTTAAAGAATTTCCATTGTTTTGCTTTGTGCTCCATTAACTGTTTTTGACCTTAGACTACCTGCTAGATGCACATTCCTGAGGACAAGCCTAGCACAGAACTTCTTGGTCAAAAAAATGGCTGCTGAACTATTCTTGATTTTTTGGGTTAATTATGATTTTACCTCTATAAGAGGCTACTCACTCAAGAAAGAGATGGAAAATGTGCATTTCCTCAGTGTTGTAGTATTTCACTCTTGGCTTCTATCCTCTTCTGGATCTATCATTTCTACTGGTTCTAGTCTAAATGACCTCTATCCAGGGAATGCTAATTGTTCCTTTTCTCATGGAGGGATTAGAACGTGATACTCCATTCTGGTCTCATGTAGAGTCTTAGATCATGGAGATGCCTTTCAACTTCCATAGGACATGGCTACTGTTAGAAACAGAAATGGTTCTTGGAAACCAGTGGGGGCTTATTTTACCCTGGCATGGAAAACAAAGGTGGGGGGGATTTAAGTTTGTCTCATTCCCAGAGGCACAGACACTCAGCATGGCTCCTTATGATCTTGGAAAAATGGAAGTGAGGAGCAGAACTGGGCAGGGGGAGTTGGAGACCATTGGTTGGCAATGAACTCCACTACATCAAAATTCACACTGGCTTGGGAGAGTCTGAGCTGACTGCAATCCTGAGTGGGTCCTGAGGAAAATAACATGGCCAGGCTTCAGCCTGCAAATCCAATCAAATGTGAGGCCAGACTCTTGATGTGGGAAGATAGTGAAAGGAGCTCTCAATTCTAATGTATTCTTTCTTTCAAGAAAAGTTGAGGGATATATTTTCAGATATGGGTTATATGGAGGTTGAAATGGGAGACAGAGAATCTCTAAATCTTGCTGCAGATTCTCTGTAAGCTTAGGGGCTCAATCTCTATGCCTGAATATTTTTGCAGGATTAACAATACAACATGTTTCTAGTTGTCCACACACACCCCACTTTTTAAACCCTCTAGTCCTCTCTCTGCAAAGTATCTACTGCCTCAATGTAGTTTAGGTAGATCATAAAAGCAGAGAGAATGGTTTGAAAGCTTGGGTGTTTGAGTATCAAACTCCAAGGTCTTGAAGGATGGTGATTGCACAGAAGTAATATCTCTCTTTCCCCTCCCCATGAAATAAAAATCTTCTCAGATGGGAGAAGAGAGAATTGGAGGGTGTTCAAAGGAGGTAACTTGGGTTCCTTCCAATCATTCTGGGATGGAGTCATTTAATGATAGAAGCCCCAGGGAGGTCAGAGGATGCTTCAAGAGTAGTTGTCTTACTGCTAAAGTGAAGGCTGGGGAGTTGGCAAGCTTTGCAGGATCCCTTGAGACCAGAATGGCATGGGGAGGAATAGAATGCATATGGCCACTTGGCTTTTCTTTAGGCATAAATACCGTGAAACAGTCTGGCAAGTTCCTTAGGGCCTCCAGGAATGGTAGAGAGCAGCTGGAATTCCTCAGAAGAGTAGTGTGGAAGTGGTTGCAAATGGTGCCAGCTCTGAAGAGCTCAGTGATGAGGACAAGGAGATGTAACACTGGCCTTACTTTAGCCTCTGTACCTTGCAACAGAGTTGTTGATGTTATTGTTGTATAAGAAGAAGGGGTAGTGGTTGTGGCTTCTTGAGGAATCAGTAATAGTTGCCAATGGACCTTTTCCAGCCCTTCAACTGGTAAAGTCTGCAGAAGGAGGAGACCACGCCTCCTGGCCTCTTCATTTTCAAGCGGGGCATGTGACGTTCTGGGCCTGCAGCTCTAGTCCCCAATATAGTAGCGCTAGTTGCAAGTAATTATTTAAATTTAAATTAATTAAAATCAAATTAAATCAAAAGTCAGCTCCTCAGTTGCACTAGCCCTATTTTGAATACTCAAAAGCCATGTGTGGCTAGTGGCTCCCGTATTGAACAGTGCAACATAGAGCGTTTCCATCATCGCTGGAAGCTCTATTGATCAGAGTTGTGGATTTTGCCTCTACTCCTGCTAATGACCACTGACCACTTCCTCCTCCCCACCCCTGTAACAGACAGACAGCCAGCCACACACACACACACACACACACACACACACACAGTGAATTCTGTCAGTTATCTCTGATCTGGTATTTCCCTGGATGTGGCCACATTCAATCAGCGGTGGGTTTTTGTTTTTGTGTGTTTGTTTGCTGACACTTCTTGCTCCCCATGGTGCTTTACCATTTCTGACACTTGCTACTCAGTGTGAGAAAGCCAGCGTCATGAAGCCTCAGGGTGGATAGTCACCCAAGGGGTTTGTCTGTTCTTCCTGAAGCTGTTTCTGATGTCATAATCTCTCTGAAATCTGAGTGACTTCAAGACTAACAAGACTTGTCATCTCAAGACTAACAAGGCATCTATGCCTAACAGAGCCCACAAGAGAGTGAACAACATGGTGGCTTGTGTGGACAATGTTATTGAACCCTTTCAAGGGCTGGTTGTCCCAGTCAAACTGGAATAGAAGGCTTTCCATTCAGAACCTAAATACTTTATTTATCCCCAGAATCTACCATTCCCATCAAAACCATCAACTGATGGCATTCCAAGACTCGAAAAGCAGAGGCCAGCGCCCTCTAGTGGAGACAGAAGTCACTGAGGTTGGGACTTGGATTCCAGCTCCCCCTATTTTTAACAGGAACTTTGAGGACCTCTTACCTTTTCTGAAAAATGAGATATTTACCTACCTTATAAAATTGATTGTGTGGATAATTTTAAAACACCTTACGGCAGTGGCTGCTACATAATTGGGCCTCAATAAATAATAGCTGCTATTTTTATTTCTCAGCTGCTCTCTGGGATAATCTACATTTTTAGGGTAGAGCAGTAAGAAGGAAAAACAGCAGTGGCTTCCTGACTGCAGGTCATTTGACCTTGCCATCTGGTGTAATGAGAAATGTCCTGCTTAATTTGTAAAAACTGCCTCACATCTAGGGCTGCACCTGGGTTACCCTGGTGGTTGTTGGGATATCTCAAATAGGGCTGTGGTTTCCTGTGCCTGGAGGGAGTGATTTCAGAAGAAATCTCTGGGGTCTGGCTTGAGGGTCTTTTGGAGAAGGAATCCCAAACTTTTTCCCATGAGAGTCGAACATTCATTGGGCTTAAGGTACAGTATCTCCTCCATCTGCCTAACCTAAGGTGATGTGACCCCAGCACTTTTATGCTGGCCAACATCCAGTGAGAGTTCTGGAGGAGAGGGGAGTACAGTTCCTCAGGCTCTAAGTGGTCAAGGTGAGTTGACCTTAATTCCTTAAATGGGCCTCAGCAGAGAGAAAAGGGAGACAAGACTGTAGATTTCACTCTTCTAGAGGAGTGGCCCATTCTGCAAAGTTTGCACTGGATAGATTCAGAGGGAATTCATAAATAATACAGGCTATACTCAGTGTCTTGGAAAATGCAGACCTTGGGAAAAGGGCATGCATTTCCCTCTCTAGAGCTCAGAGAAGAATTATAACCTTAAACATATCCCAGACCCTGCCTGCCACCTGACACAAGTGCTCCACTCTAGCCAGATGGACGAATCAGTTGTCTTCTGGAAGGATGGACTGAGAAGTGATACACCGTCCACCATTACTGCAAGGTCTATGAAATCTTATATGGCTCCCTGGATCCATGTAATCCAACCTACCTGAAAATGCAATCTTGGTATCCCCAAACTGAGGTTGGGTACTGATCCTGTCCCATATTCACCTATACCTCAGATCAGGAATAGAGTCCTGATTTCCCTGCAAAGACAGAAGTAGGAAGGAAAAACACCGAAGTCTTAGAGGAAGAGATATTAGGCTCTTAATTCCAGCTCTGTCACTTACTAGGTAGGTAGCCTTGGGTAAGCCACTTAACCCCTGGAGCTCCAATTATTTCTTTGTGTTGTTGGAGAATCAAGAAAGATCACATTGATGATAGAAAAATTGTGGGAACTCTAAAGTTCTGTCTAAGTATAAAGGATTATCAGTTCAGAGGGACTGACTGAATTTAGATTGAATAAGGCAGATGGGAAATGACCAGATATTTTCAGTTCTGATTTTCTTCATGTAGTCTTAGGAGACATTTAGTCAAGCATGGAAGACGTATGTGGTTAGAATGGCTCTGGGCATCAGACCTTCCCACTGACCATGTTATCTACCTTTTTAGGTTACTGGACAGGAAACATACTGAGTGCATTAAAAATAATCAGGGCTCCTGGGTGACTCAGTTGGTTAATTGTTCAACTTCAGCTCAGGCCATGATTTCGCAGTTCATGGGCTCGAGCCCTGTGTCAGACTCTGTGCTGACAGCTTAGATCCTGAAGCCTGCTTTATTCTCTCTCTCTCTCTTAAAAGTAAACAAAACAATCTTTCGAAAATACTTAATGCACTTTTGTATGTATAGGTGTTATTTTAACCACTGTTAGAGCTAAAGAAGTAGACAAGACATGGATATTGCCTGTACTGAATATATCTCCATAGAAGAAACCTAACATGAACTAAACATGATTAAAACAGTGAGTGTAAGTGCTGGGAAAGCAAAGGGTTGTGGGATCTAGTGGGAAACTATCATTCTTGGTGAAAGAGTAGTGGAAGGGGCTGGATATAGATCAGTGGCATCTCCACTGACTCACCATTGAGCCTGCTGGTACATTAAGATTCCTCCAGCCCAGCTTCTGCCTGTGAGACTCCAGTAAAGGGGCAAGCCTAAATGTGAAAGATGCCTTTCCATGATCATTCTGGGAATATATGGGATGGGTAAGAAATCACATAGGAATTGTTATGTGAAAAAGATATTGACTAATTGGCAAAAAGCTAAGTTTAATGAGTTAAACCTAGAAAGTACTCTGGCTCTATACAATATTTGTGCTTGATGTTGAAGGATGTTAAACCAATGGAGGCAGTGGAATTTTAATGGGGGATGTCAGGAAAAGGGAATAAAGCTCTGCATCCAACCGTGTGCTACATGCAAGTCATGATGGAGAAAAGATTAGGAGGTGGCTAGGAATTCCATTATTAATCACCCAGCATCCTGAAGACCCAAATCCTGCCATGCCATGGTATCCCCTTCCTCTGACTCTACCCCTTTATTTAGAGTAAGTGTAGAGAAATGTAACTTTTGTATCATACTTTTTTGGTGTTGAGTTGTATAAGTTCTTTACATATTTTGGATATTAACTCCTTATTAGATATATAATTTACAAATATCTTCTCCCATTCAGTAGGTTGCCTTACTGTTTGTTAGTGGTTTCCTTCACTGTGCAAAAGCTTTTTATTTTGTGTGGTCCAAATAGTTTATTTTTGCTTTTGTTTCCCTAGCCCAAGGAGAAAGATCTAGAAAAATGTTGCCAAGGCCAATGTCAAAGAGATTACTGCCTATGTTCTCCTCTATGATTTTTATGGTTTCATGTCTCACATTTAAGTCTTAAACACATTTTGAGTTTATTTTTGTGTGTGGTGTAAGAAAGTGGTTCAGTTCATTCTTTTGTATGGAGCTGTCCACTTTCCCAGCATCGTTTATTGAAGAGACTATCTTTTCCTCATTGTATATTCCTTTTTTCTTTGTCATAGATTAAGTGACCATATACATGTGGGTTTATTTCTGGGTTTTCTATTATATTGACCTATGTGTCTATTTTTATGCCAGGATCAAACTGTTTTGATTACTACAGCTTTGTAGTATATCTTGAAATCTGGGATTGTGAGACCTCCAGCTTTGTTCTTCTTTCACAAGATTGCTTTGCTATTTGGGGTCTTTTGTGGTTCTATACAAATTTTAGAATTATTTGTTGTAGCTCTATGAAAAATGCTATTGGTATCTTGTTAGGGATTACATTGACTCTGTATATTACTTTGGGTCATATGGACATATTACCAATATTGATTCTTCCAAGATATTTTAATTTTGAAATGGATTTATCCTTTTATTGATGGGTTTTAAAATTTTGGATCTTTTTAGAAAAGCCCCAAACCATAAATGTGTTCTCCTGTTTTCCCTGAATCCTTTACAGTTTTGAAAGATTTTTTAGCTATGTAAACCATGTACGATTTTATTTTTCATTGGTGAGAGGCAATGAGTTAAATTTGTTTCCAAACTGTCTCTATTATTCCCATAGTCCTGTGTTGCCCCAGTAATTTGAAATGCTTACCTTTAATATATTCTACATCTCTCTCTCTATATATGTGTCTGCTTATGGATGTTATTCTGAGCTTTTGATCTATTTTTCGGGGCTGTGCAAATGCCACACCTTTTTAAGCATTAGAGTTTTTTTCTAACATGTTGATTTTTGAGACAGCTACTGTTCATGTGTTGCTCTTCTTATTTTCAGAATTATGATGGCTTTACTTGAACACTTCCATTTGAATTTTGCAATCAGTTTGTGAATTTCCATAGAAACTCCTATTCATATTTTCTTGGGGGATTTCATTGAAATTATTTAGGGAGAAGTTACATTTTCCAAGTATTGATCCATCCAGTCTTGGCATATGGCAATGCTCTTTATCTTTTGAGTTACTACTTGTCTTTGAAAATGGTTTCACAGGTTTTTTTTTTTTTTTTAAGATAGTGCACTTTATTGTTTGGCATTTTTTTTTTTTTTTATTTCTAGGAGAGAGCGAGAGAGAGAGACAGCGTGAGCAGGGGAGGGTCAGAGAGAGAGGGAGTCACAGACTGAAATAGGCTCCAGGCTCTGAGCTGGCANGTCACAGACTGAAATAGGCTCCAGGCTCTGAGCTGGCAGTCAGCACAGAGCCCGACGCGGGGCTCGAACCCACGAACCGCGAGATCATGACCTAAGCGAAAGTCGGACGCTTAACCGACTAAGCCACCCAGGCGCCCCTCTGTTTGGCATTTTTATAGATTTTGAATGCTTATCTCATAAAGGAGTCAGCATTATTATTGTGATTATTATTAAGTATGAAGTAATAAAGCCTGTGTAAATGAACTGGGTTGAGTAAAGCCTTTTCTGTAGCTATGATTTTGCATTTTGCTCTTTTAGAAATTTGAAAACTAAGGGGTATTCCTCAGTGCTCAAGGAACAGAACTATGTCTCTACACCCAGTATACTCCAGACAGAATGTATGGGCAGATTTTTATCAATAAAGGATGACCATGAATCTGAGCCTACACAGGCAGAGAAGTGGTGACATCAACTTCCCCCATTACTAACACAACATGTAACCATTGGTGACTTAATCATCAAGATGAGCCATCCATTCATATTAGTCTATAGAAAAGATGATCTTATATTGGGAAGAAAGGAAGAAAAATGACAATGTAAGAATTTTTATAATTCTAAAAGCTTCAGTTTCTGGTTAATATTTAGAAAGGTCATTACATGGTATTCAAAAGGGTTGAGGATAGTATCGATGTGGTTGCACTTCACCTTTAGTCTTATCAGGTTAGATAATCAATGAATTTGGTTTGGTCTAATGGTACATTTCAGTGTAGCCTGAACTTCTCAAAGCTAACTATAGTGTAGACTCTGAGGACATTTTCAAGTGTGCGGTAAGATATCAGACGTGCCCATTTTTACTTCTGCAATAGTTTTTTATGAAAATTTTTTTTGTGTATGGAAATGTAAAAGCGATTGAATTGCTCTTCCAGACCAGTAAAAGCTTGTGACCCTCTCTGACAATCATCTCAGAAATCATAACCATATGGTTTTATTTTCCTCTGTGATTACTGGGAAAGATACTTTTCTTCTTCTGGATTTTTTCCAGTGATAAAATCAAGTTTTATGCCTTTCTTATCTCTACTTTACAGACATATTTCAAGTACCTAAAAGGTACCCCAATGTAGATTGCCATCCAAATTCATAAATGATGAGCTGTATATAAATTCATTTAACTAACAGATACCAATTGAGACTTTTGGAGTGATAAACATTAGGCAAGGTTTTAGAAATGAAAACATATACCTGAGTTCATAGCTATAGGAACAATCCGAGTATTGGACCTGTACAGAAAAAGAACATTCCTTTGTCAGGATCCACATATTTGGGTCCCACTATCATTAGTAGTTGTGGAATTCATAAGAATAAAATCACTTGTAAACTCAATTTTTTAAGTTATTTTGATCCAGATCTGCATGCGACCATTAGATACTTGGAAAGTTAAGGACAAAAAAATCATTTAAATTGGTGAGGTGACCACATTATATTCTATCCTTTGCCCTTTATGCTTTTTTAAATAGGGAGGCAGGGGGGAGAGAGAGAGAGAGATAGAGAGAGAGAGAGAGAAGGAGAAGGAGGGAGGGAGAGGTAGAAAGAGAGAATGTTAATCAGGCTCTATGCTCAGCACAGAGCCTGATACAGGGCTGGATCACACAACCCTGGGATCATGACCTGAGCCAAAATCAAGAGTTGGATGCTCGACAGACTGAGCCACCCAAGAGACCCTTCCCATTATTTAACACTCTCAACCCAGGAAACATATCATCCAGTTGAAATGTTTGCTGAATTGACTTCCTCACAAAATGCTGTTATAGATCTATTTTACAGAAAGATCAGGAGAATTTGTGTGTGTGTGTGTGTGTGTGTGTGTGTGTGTGTGTGTTTTATAAAACCATCATAGTCCTAGCTTCTTAGAGGTACATGGTGTTTATAAGGGTTGAATGCATGCTGATTTGGAGAAAGAAATTAATACATAATTTGAATTCAGAGCAAAATCTTTTAAAAAATATGATCCAGCTTGGAGAAGCATTTCTGAAATACCTCTGGGGAATAAATTTCTTTTATTAATACAATTAGCCATTGATGTCATTCTTCCAATTTAATTACGTTTATCTGCCAATGGGCGACTCTGCTTCTAATGCGTGTAATTTCAGTGGGTACAAATGGTGATGGCAAATAATGGTCCTCAGGGAGATAATTGCTGTTATAATTATTTACCCATGCAGGTTAGTACTGTTAGAAATTTCAGCCTTGGCCAGATACCTGGTAATACAAGGGAACAGATTTCCTACGTGCTAAAATCAAGGAAGAGCATTTAAATTTCTCAAACACTTTCTGGATACCAGGCACAGTGCTAAGTGCCTTATACACATTATTCCACAGGATCTTCATGATACTCCTACAAAGGGGACATGATTACCTTCACCTTATTAACAAGAAAACCATAGCTGCATAGATGGCAAGTAGAGAAACCAAGATTCAAACTGAGGTGAACAGGACAGAAATGAAAGTTTTTTTTTTTCCATAAAGTGTTTATGAGGCCGAAATAAGGAGGTGTCATCTGTAAAGAATTTAGCCTAGTAGTTGGTGTGTTGTTATGGTTATCCTCATATCTGTTCATAGAGATTTTACCTCTGCAACTGCTTCCTGCCTCTTTCCAGAAACCCATTCCGATGGACATAGTGAAGAACATGTCCTAAGTGAGAACATTTCCCTCTGAGGCCTTTGCATACCCCATGTCCTTGAGAATGTTTCATCCCTCTGCTCTGATCCTTAGGGATTCTCTCTCTGAATTCCCATCGAGGTGTCTGTTTATCAACAATAGTGCCTCGATGTATACTTGTGTCATAAAGGTCATCCTGTTATATGGAGGCTTGTTTTTCTTTGATCTAAATTGCGAATTTATTGAGTACAGGGTTTCCTTGGAACTTGTTGCCACAGGGCCTCATAGGGCACAGGCCTCCACTCCAGGCCCTGGATCAATATTCTTTCATTAAGTGTGAAATCTACAAATAATTAACTACCTGAAGGCTAGAAAGTGGTGAGAGCTCAGAGCAAGATGGATGTTCAATTATGAAAAATTGGAGGCTTCTCTTGGGGGAGTGTCATCTCTCATCAGGGCCACCAGGTAGCTTGCCTTCCTCTTTTGATAATGGTAGCATGAGGCCGTGGAGGGGCAGGTCAGGAGAAATGTTTGAGGGTGTTCTCTCTTAAGAAAAGTTGTCTCTGCTATCTCCTTTCCTTCCCCATATCTCATCTATACCCCTTCCATCACACACAGGGCTGAAGAGGGGCTGAGAGGTCACCTTTTAGGGGGGAGAGGTAATGATTCTGAAAAGAGGCATTGATTGGTTTTCTGCCTTTAAATTGAGGGAAGGGGACGGCCAAAGTCCAGGGTTGTATGAAGGAGGGGAGGCTAACACCTTGTACCCTGGGTACATGGCTTGCTGACTTGTCCTCTCACTGTCAGAGCCAGCTGAGGAGATGGGGATAACGGCTTGGCTCCTACCTAACACCCGGAGACCAGACTAGGAGGGAAGATGATGCTGGGGACAGTGGGTTTCTCAGGGACTAACCCAGTATAGGGCAAGCAGGTGCTTTCTGCAAGAGAACGAAGCCCATGGCTGGCAGCTGAAAGTCTTCCTGAAGTTAGCCCCGCTTCTCCAAAGGGAGCCCCAGAGTCCAGAGGAGCTTCTTGGAAGAAATCCTTCTTTAGCATGGCTCACTCTGGGGCATGCTACTTCCACACCAGCACTTCATAGAAGGGACTTAGTCAGCAGGAATGGCAGCAACCTTAGTCATGGGCTGGAGTCCAGAGCCCAGGAAGCAAATGGGGTTTCTCTCTTTACTTCCACACCTTGGTCTGGAGGTGGATTTGGGCAAGGAAGAGAAAGGTGGAGCAAGACATCAGACCAAACTCCCCTTCCTTCCATGCCCCCAGAGCTACAGGTCTGTAGACCTGTTCTTGTCGGGGAGGGCTTGAACAGAAGGTGTGCCTGGAGTTCTCAAGGGTAGCGAAGGCACTTTTTAAAAAAACAACAACACTGAAGTACACCCAATGTTACATTAACTTCAGGTGCACAACATAGTGATTCCACAAGGATGTGTTATGCTGTGCTCACCTCAAGTGCAGCTACCACCTGTCACCATATAATACTATTGCAATATCATTGCAACGTATTGCCTACCTTGTACCTCTCATCTTGGTCATCTATTCTTTCCATAACTGGAATCTTGGTCTTCTCACTTCATCTCTTTTTGCCCATCTCCCCACCCCACCCCTCTGGCAACCTCTAGTTGTCTGTGTTTATGGGTCTGTTTTGCTTTGTTTTGGTCTATTTTATTTTTTTTAGATTTTGCATATAAGTGAAATCATATGGTATTTGTCTTTGATTTCACATAGCATAATATCTTCTAGTTTCATCCATGTTGTTGTAAATGGCAAGATCTTGTTCTTTTTTATGTCTAAGTAATATTTCAACACAGACACACACACACACACACACACACCATATATTTATCCATTCATCTGTCAATGGGCACTTAGATTAATTTCATGCCTTGGTTATTATAAATAATGCTGCAATACACACAAGAAGGGTGCATATATCTTTTCAAATTTGTGTTTTTTGGTTTTTTTCTTGGGGGGGGGTAAGTATCCGGTAGTGGAATTAACTGGATTGTATGGTATTTCTATTTTTAATTTTTTGAGGAAGCCCCATACTGTTTTTCACGGTGGTTGTAACAATTTACACTCCCCACAGTAAAGCATGGGTGCTCCGGGGCGCCTGGTGGCTCAGTCAGTTAAGCGTCCGAGTTCGGCTCAGGTCATGATCTCATGGTTCGTGGGTTCAAGCCCCGCATCAGTCTCTGTGCTGACAGCTAGCTCAGAGCCTGGAGCCTGTTTCGGATTCTGTATCTCCCTCTCTCTCTGACCTTCCCCTGCTCATGCTGTCTCTCTCTCTCTCAGAAATAAATAAAACATTAAAAAAAAAAGCATGGGTGCTCCTTTTTCTCCACATCCTCACTTGATATCAATATTTGCTATTTCTTGTCTTTTTAATACTAACCATTATGATAGGTGTGAGGTGATATCTCATTGTGGGTTTGATTGCCTTTTCCTGATGATTGATGTTGAGCATTTTTTCATGTGTCTGCTGGTCGTCTGTATATCTTCTTGGGAAAATACCTATTCAGGTCCTCAGCTCATTTTTAATTGAATTTTTTTTTTTGGTGTAAAAATTGGTGTGAGGTTTTTATAATTTTTGATATTAACCTCTTATTGGATATATCATCTGCAAATATCTTCTCCAATTTAGTAGGTTGCCTTTTTATTTTGTTGATGGTTTCCTTTGCTGTGCAGAAGCTTTTTATTTTGGTGTAGACCCAATAGTTTATTTTTGTTTCCCTTGCCTGAGGAGACAGATATAGAAGTGAAATTTTAACAACTAAAAATGACTCAAAAATTAAGGAATTGACTGAGAAGTCATTAAGGGAGCAGCCACCCAGTGAAGAAGGAGGTTTCCAAAGAGCAAAGTAGTAGCAAATATTGGTAAATAGAAGCTGGTTTGTATTTATATGGCCAAGGATGAGGCTTCTCAATGAAACTTGATACTTCTTGAATCCCACTGGGACTGACTCTGGGCTGTACACGTATGGAATTTTCCTGATGTCTCTGCCAAGCAGGCTGAAACCTTCCTGTCTTAGAGCCACATAAAGATAGGGTTGGAGCGGTGACTTGACTTGCAACCTGGCAACGCTAGTAAACAGTTGAGCTGACATGTAAACTTGGTAGCTGCTCTTACATAAATCCATCCTGTCCCCCCTACCGCTCCCAGCTATGGGGAGCCTACTATTTTCAGTTTGAAATACACAAAGCATGGAGGAACCACTAACCATCTTCCCCAGTGCTCAGGTTCCCAGGGACCTAGTCAGAGTGAGGGCCACCAAATATTTGCTAATCCTGTCGTCACCCCAGCATGGGTCTGAGTCCCGTAGCTCACCTCCCCAGTAGCCGCCTCTGATATTTGGGGGGTTGATCTGATAGCATCTGAAGAAATGGTTGATCTGATAGCATCTGAAGAAATGGTTGAATGCTATGCTTCTTCAAGGGTCACATTCACAGGGAGAGCTGACATTTAAATAGTCTTATCTCCAATTTCCTATTCAAGATATATATGTTTCCTTTGCTCGCATGGCATTGTAATGTTTAATTATTTGCATAAACTTAAAGATATAGGCCATGATTATCTTAGCGATAACTGAAGTAACTGCCATTTTCTTTGGATTCCTTTTTTTTTTTTTTTAATTTATATTAAGCACTGATTTTACTATGAAAATATAGGTGCCTTGATATATAATTCCTCAAAGAAATGGAAGGCTAGGCCTGGGGGTAAGTTAAGAATCTGGAGAAAGAAAGAATCCCATTGCGAAACTGGGCATAAAGACTGAGGACAGAGGCTTTCCAATTCCACTGCATTGGGAAGACATTTCACTTGCCCCTGTGAGTTGTGGCAAAGTTCTCAGTGACAGGTGATGAGGAACTTCATAGACAAATGTCTCCTTTCCAAAGGAGGCCAGTGGCTTCTGTCATGGCAAGTTTGGGTCCCTGGGGGTGTTTCCTATCTTGCAGGCCAAACAACTAATGCATTTGTCACTCTGCCTTTGTGCTCTTTCTTTCCCCACCCCCACCCCCTTAATTCCCTTATGAGGAACAGAGAGGTAGGATTGCCCATTGAAACACTCTTGAAGATCTGAAAAGCCTTCCTTTGGGGATCCGATAAATGCATGTTTGTACAATTCATATCTGGGAACACTGAAACTCAGGAAGCTTATACTTTTTAAAAAATTATTTTTATTTTTCAACAAAGTTTATTTATTTTGAGAGAGAGAGAGAGCAGGGGTGGGGCAGAGAGGGGGGTAGAGAGAAGAGGCAATCCCAAGCAGCCTCCATGCTGTCAGGGCAGAACCTGATATGGGGCTCCAAGCTTATACTTTTAAAAGTATATTCTGGAAAGCAAAAGTGAGTTTCTGCCCTGTGTGTTAACTATAGACATTTCTCTGCAGAGTTACTGAAATAGTTCTATAGCCGTAGTTCCTGAAGTAGGAAAGCCTAAAAAGAAAAAAAAAAAGACAGGTTCTTTGTAAATTGGGTGTACTAGTAGTTTTGAATCCATATTTAAGGGCACAGAAACATCTTGTTTTTATTTTGATTGAGCCAAATGCTTGGATGTATGACCAGCCCTTTCATAAAGACTGAGAAAAGGGTCAAGTTGGATTTTCAAATAGGGATCAAGATGGACAACAGGGGTATGTGGTTCAAAGCCCCTTTGGACATAGTGGTCGAGAGGACATTGCTGACGGCTGGATGTGAGTCGAAGCCACCTGTTCTCCCTGAGTCGGTTAAGCAACCTGTATGACCAGATCTCTTATGGACCTACTCAAGTATTGAAGAATGAATCTGATTCCAAATCAGAAATAATAGATCTTTGTGAAGTTAAGATAAAACGGACGGAGAATAAGCTTTCCATAAATTGACCACCTTTATGGGAAGAAAGGTAGCAAGAGAAAAGAAATTGGGCCATAGATGAAACACAAATGTGAAATTTTGGACTGAAAGCAGAAATACCACAGGCACTAGACCTTCCCTGCTCTTCTGCCGCCTGTTGAGTTTCCAGTGTAAATGAAGCCCCGCTCTCAGAAGGAACCACTAACCAATTTTTGAGCTGCTTCAGCATCTTTCCTTGTCAGGAAGGAGAATGTTAAAATTGCATTTTCATGGGATCTTTATGCTGGAGAAAATAAATCATGTTGCTTTGCAAACAATAAACAATCACGTATATAGCAAGGGTAGGCTAGCAAAGAGTCCTCAAGGTCCCAATGTGCTGGGTAATCAGGCCTCAGAGAAGGTAACTTGCTCAAGCATACTCTTTTGTGATGCCACGGAGTCCTGAGTGAAAAGACAACGTAGGGCTGAGGTGAGTGCAATCCTCCAGTAACATTAGCTTGACAAGCTTTGATTTCAAGTCAGCTCACCTACAAAGGATGAAGCTGTTGAGGGCAAGATCCAGGCTGGAAGGGTATATGAAGAAAGTTACTGGGGCTGGCCCCATAGGAGTGGGGTAGCCTAGATCTTTCACCCAGAAAACAAAACGCAAGCACCAGTTTCTGGAGCTCCAATCTGGCCAGCAATGTAATGAATGTAAGAGGCACATCAGTGGCTGGCATCACTTGACCAACCTGTCCACATGTGGTAGGTGTGCAACCAGTGAACTAAGGATGTGGAGGAGAAGGTAGCCAATTACAAAGAGTCCTGGTAAAGACTGGGAAGACAACTGGGGCCCCATCCATGGAGTGAGGCTGATAGGGGTATGTGTGGCCCTAGAGGAGGGAAGGCAAATACTGCTGTTGCCTCTGAGGAGAGGGATGGAAGTCAAAGCCCCACAGGCTGATGCATCTGAGGCTGTTCATTCATTCACTCACTCGTACACTGAGCCTCCACCAAATACTTGTGGGTTTATCCTGAGAGGAAGCCATTCCCTCCCAGCTCTCCCAGTAGGAGAATTGGAAAGGAAAGCCAGACAGCGATAGTGCAGGCCATGAAATGTAGTGACAGGAACTGTATCGGCATTATGGAGCATCTTGTTCCAAGAGGTTGGGGTGGCAATTAATAATGACTGTTTATCAAGTGACCGTTCTGTGCTGGAGCTTTGTGCCTTTGCACGTGACCTCATTTAAATCTTATCTCAACAGTATAAAGCAGATGTCAATATTCCAATGTAAAAGTGATAAAACTGAGGCTCAGAGGCGTCAGCTCACTTCCTCAACGCCACACCAGTACCAAGGGCTGGGGTGAGGAGTTGAAACCAGGACTATTTTGGCTCCAAAGCCCATGCTGTCTTGAACAACTCAAAGCCCACAAATATAGAACACACACAGCCAGAAACACTCTGCAAAAGAGTCTTTGTAAGAATCGTTCTACCCCAAAAACACAAGAGGAAAAAAAGAGAATAGAGATTACAGCATGAGACAGAGAAAGAATTAAAATAGTGCTTTTAATATAATTTTCAGCAAATGTACAGTGTGTACTTTACATCACATATTTCTAAACTGCTCATCTGGAAAATATAAGCTGCAAAAATACAGAATACCACACTCAAAATCTATTGAGTATGTGCTTTTTTTCCCCCCCTCCCTTCTGTGAAACAGGGTCACTTTGGCCACCCCCTCATTGTAACCCAGCCTCAACTGGCTTTTCGGAAGAGCCGCTGGAGCCCCCCAGCAGAGAAGCATCCTGAAGAAGGGGGGTTTCTAAAGCGAGTCAGCAGGACGTCCCCACAGGCGCCAAGGGAGGGAAGGGCTAAGGGGAATTTGCACACTTGGTCAACGTTACTCTTTGGCAACCTGGGAAAAATGCCCTATTCCAAGGGTTTGGAGGACTCCTGACCACAGCCACCTCCTTAGCCCTCATCACAGGCCTGTGCTTGGGGCCTAAATGGACCACACACTGGCCAGATAATCCACACAAGGGACCCTTGGGTTCTTGGGCAGGGCAGAGCACACTAGGTCAGGCCTGCGAGGTCTGTGGATAGTGGCGGGCTGTTCTCTGGAGGAGGATGAGGGCCAGGCCCTCAGCTTCTCACAAAGGAGTCTTCTGAAGGTGAATGTGACTCGGGGCAGGTTTTCTCAGTCTCAATGTCTTGGTACTCTGTGCCTAAAAGGGGAGGAGGGAAGAAGAGCCAAGAGGAAAAAGAGATCGGTCTTTTCTGGTTTTCCTATTTTTTTTTTAAAGGCTTATATAATAGCATCAGGGCTTTCCAGGTGGTATGGATAAGAGAAGCCATGCAATGAAATACTGGGTTTTGCTCCATGTAACCCCAAGCAGCCAGATTCCAAGCCCAAAGGCCTTTGGCGAAGGCCACGTCTTTCTGAGAGGCGTATTTATCTATGTATCTATACCAACACTCAACTGGATGTTTCTTCTATGGGAACGAGTAAGACGTATCCCAGTCATTAACTTGTCCTCATCTCATATAAGTCAGTGACAAGCCTTGTGTTCTGGGACTCCAAATGTCACCACAATCTTTTGCTGAAGATGCGGCTGAGCACCAGAGAACACGTCTGGCGTCATAATGTCATGCTCTGTCCTCCAGCTTCCTGGACGCTTTGTTTTCTTTTCAGCCACAGGATTCACCACATGCTGAGTCACACGGTCTCCTCACCGGAGCGGGGTTTTTAAGCCTATGCCACACTTCCCAAATAGATACTGTGGCTTCACTTAAAAGGCATTAAAAACTCCGCTAGTCCCTGTGATGATTTACAAGCTGGGTAGGTCTCATTGAGCAGGACATGCAGCTTTGCTGTTCAGTGATAAGCACAGTGGGGCCGTACAAGTCCCTGCTCATTAACTTGTCCTCTTGAAGACTCTGACCCGGTGGTACAAAAAGGTGACAGTGTGGAAATGTCACTCTTGTCCTCGTTTTTTTGCAGCTGGGATCTGGCTGAGGGAAGGCAGCCCCTGTGTTCGGAGGTGGTTGGGAGCATCCTTCCCCAATGTTCAAGAGGGTCAAGTGGCCTTGGGTTTTGCTGGAAGCCTGGGGGCCAGGGAGTTGGGGAGGGTGGGATAGGAGAGAGCTGGGGTGGGTTCTGGCGCCCAGAATGAATAAGGTAGAGGATGATGAGTGGCCGGGACACTTCTCCCGATGTGGCTAAGGTGGAAGAAGGAAGGAGGGGTGTGTTTAAAGATCTCTGTTTAATTATTAATTTTTTTTTTTTATCATTTTAGATCCCTGTGCCTGCAGGCAAACTTTTGAAGAGGTTCTCATCTCCAGCTCTTGGCTCATTTTCTCTATGAAATATAGATTTCTGTGGGATAACCCTCCCTCCCCCCAGAACTGCCCTGCTGGCCTCACTGAAGCAGGTCTGTATGCTCACTTTGGGGGCTACCTGGCATAATGGAAAGAGCACCAGTTCTGGGGTCAGATAGACCAGGCAGTGGCTTTTCTAATTCTTTGTGTGACTTTAAGAGGCTTGGATTTACAGAACCTTGGATTTACAGTTACAGAACCTTAGTTTCCTGACCTGTAAAAGTGGAAAAAATTATACTTACCTTTACCTGGTGTAAAGCTGCTGGGTGCACTACCTGGGATAGTGCCTAATGGTACCTGGCCTGTGGGCAGCAGGCTCTTAAATGTGAGCTCCCCAACCCCTTCCTCCTTTAAGGTACTGGACTAATCTGTGTGTTAGCTGGGTTCCTTTTGTAATGCAACTTCCTACATTGCACATTTCCAATTCATCTTATGGTCTTAGATTATAAAATCGAACCGTTTTGATGAACATATCACCATGAGTGCTCTCTTCTATTAAGTTAGCATGAATTTAAGAAAAACATTATTTGGGGGGACTTCATGGGATGGCAAGATCTCAACCTACAGGAATGTTAAACCTCCAGAAAATTCACTATTCCATTTGCTCATACCAGGAGACAATCTCTTTGCCTTATGGAAAAATATTCAGAATTTATGCTAATCATCAACCACTGATTGCTGGCCTGAATCATTAATGCAAAAATAAAAACGTCTAGCAACTCTCTTCCTAAAAGCCTAATATCTGATAATAGAGCAAGACATGTCCAACCAGTGACCAGTGTTGGTGTGTCTGAAGGCCTTGGGCCAGGGCCAAACTCCTGAGGTAGATGCCATGCACCATGGCAGTGCCTGGTGGGAGGGGTGTGTGGCATCTCCCCACTGAAGCTGATGAGCAGCACTGAGAATGCCTCTCTGGCATCTGAGAATGCATTAGAGTGAAGGAATCTCCTGTTCCCTCTTACCTGTCTGCCTTTGCTATACCACCCCATAGAAGTTGATCACTGGGCTCTGTGGTTAAGACCAGGAATAACACCAGAAGGATGGAAGTCCCTGGAAGACACCTGTCATGGTATGCTGGTTGTTATATCAGGGGGCATGTGAGAGTGTGTGGAACCCACAGTCCATTTGAGCCAGAGTCTTCCTGTTGAGGCCGTCCCTACTAGAGCGGGTGGGGGCCTCACATCTTGCCCAGTATATGCAGGAGATACCTGTAAAGGCTAAGATCATGGGCTTTGGATTCACAGACCTGGGTTTGAATCTTAGCTCTACTTTGTGGCCTTGAGCCAATCCTGGAAGCCTTCCCTACCTCATTTTCCTCTCCTGTAAACTGATGCTAGTAAAGGGCTATTGCTGAGGTTAAATGAGCTAATATGCATAATATGCTGATTCACGGTAAGTGCTTGGTAAATGTTAGCTCTCGTTAGTTATTATTAGTGCTTTCCAATTATTCCACCCGGTATATTTATTAGCTTCATAGTGCCAATATTTTGTGTTGGTACTAAGGGATGCGAAATACTATTTCAATTCACTCTTTTTTCACTCATTCCTACATTTCCTCCTCTCATCTGCATTTTATCGCCTAAGAGAAAAGGACAAATATTGTGATCGAACTATGCAGATCAGATCCTAGAGTTTCAATTCCCCTCAGTCCACAGAGAGAAAGATGATGTTACCTTCAATTGCAAACCCTGACAGTGACGGGGTACTCACCTCATTCCTGGAAAATGAGGCTACCTGCATTGATTCCTGTGGTAACATCAGGGCGGATGGGCACCTGGCTGCAGGACCCCGCCAACGCATGACTTGGCACATGCTATGGCAGCCTTGGCTGCTAGAGTCCCCCCTCCCCACAACCATGCTGTGCAGCTTCAGACCTCAGCACACAACTTCCCTTGGCCACTGCCTGTCTTTGTAAATAAAGCTTTATTGGAACACAACCTACACATTTGTTTACACACGAGCTGCTTTCATGCTATAACAGAGTTCAGTGGTCTGAACCATACGCCCTCAAAGCCTCAAATGCTTGTCACCTGGCCCTTTACAGAAAGTGTGTCAACTTATTCTGGTGGCCCTCTCAGTAGAGGTGACCTTCTCCCCCATCTCTCTGGTGGACACCCGCTGCTCTTTAGTTCTTAGTTCCGGACCACTTCTCTCTCTCAAACCTTCCTGATTCTCGATGCCAGGAGGCCAAACTTACCACCACCATTTATCAGCCCTCCTCGGGCCCAGTCAGAGCGGGGCTCTTAATATTATCATTCTATTGCTTTTTTGTTTGTGTTCAGATCTGTCTGGCTCACTGAACTGTGAGCTTTTGGAGGATGGAATCATGTCTTTTTCATCTTCGTATCTGGTCCATGTCCTGGCATATTGCCAAAATCTTAATAAAGGAATGAGCGATTACATACATCTTTAGAAAATATCAAGTTCACATAATACATCCCGCAAATGACACCAACCGTACAAAGGAAAACTGAGCTACCATGTTGATGGTCTCTGAGAGGTAGGAACTCTGTCTCTGTCCCCAGAGCAGTCACAGCTGGCTGAGGTACAGGACAATCTTTGCTTTTCTGAATTTGCTATTTTAGTCTTTGTAACTCCTTCCTGCCATGATGACCAGGCACTCCAAGGTCGCCTACAAACGTGAGAAAGGGGAGGTGTGGCTGGGTGGCTGTTCGTGCAGATAGTGTTGACTCCATGTGTAATATGGGGCAACAGGCCCCCTAAGGGACCTCTGAACAAGAATATCTTCTTGCATATTCTACCAGTTAGAGATCCTTCTGTTTTGCCGAATTACCACTGGGCAACCATAATCTTCCACAGGGGCTGGGTATGAAGGCTATCGTTCAGGGACAGCTGCTCAAAGGGATTAGGCCCTTGAACCTGTTCAGAACTCAAGAACTTAGACTGAGTTAGAAGCGAGGGGATGATGAACAAGAAGATGGGCAGCAAGAGGAAAAGGACTAGGTTTATGTTCCAAATTAACTTTCCAGGCTGGACTTCATTTCACTAGCACCTTCTCTTGGACAACACGGTACATCTGAAGTATTTGCCCTGGATTCTAACCTACAGGGAAACAACACATCATGGTTGAGAGCAGGCTGCGGAGAGGGCTCAACAATCAAGCCCCTACTGCATGTCTGAACTTTCTCCTGAGGCGTCAATGGTCAGATAAGAACAGCACAAGACCTCACATATTCTGTTGGACTGAAAAATGGTTCGTGTGGCTTTTCCCCTTCATTCAAACCAAACCCAAGTGAATACACAAACAACACTCAAGTGGAATGTCACCAAATGGTACAAGTTTATCCTGTCCTTCTCCCTCTGTTCCTGACTGTATGATAGGCCACACGGATTTCTACACGCTGACCTGTATTGCCGAACGCTGCTGAAGGGTGCTTAAGGTCCAATCTGGCAGGCCTAGCTGGGTGGAGAAGACTCCATACTTATAAGGACCTGAACAGCATGCAGCAAAAAACCCAGCTTGCAGGCTCACGGAACCCAACAAAGACTTTTCCTCAGATGATTTCTCAGTGAGTGACTGAGTGTTGTATTTTATTTTTTCCCCATTTTACATGCTCAACAAATGGCCTGCTCCAGAAGTGTGGTCATGGTGGTGGGGGGGGGTGGGGGTGGGGACGGTGGTTAGCAACCATGACTGAATCCTTTTACTGAGAAAGTTCCTCAGGAGTGGTATGGTGGTCATCCCAGAGACTGGCTGCTTGCCCCTGTATGGAACATTTTGTTGATTCACCTTAGAGGACTTCTCTGGCTCCTTCACTAGCTGTGAGGAAAGCCTGTGGGCTCTGGCCTTCTGGAGTGGCAGCTTTCCAAGGGGAAGGGATGGGAAAATCTTGCTGTATCTGAGGGGTAGCTGTACGTCATGACTGGAGAAGTGGAAGCAGGTATTAAATGACAGACACCACTTTAAAATGTGTAGACCTAACTTGATTTTTAATCATCGCTAGAGGAAGCAATTCTACTGTAAGATGGCGAGAAAAGTAGTTTTTATGGAGCAGCACACTCCTCCCTACTTGGAAGACATTAACAAGTCTGTCAAAGGATTCGTTAGAAGCTCTTGGCTTCCCCTTATTATTTTGCCTGCTAAGCGCTACTAGCAAACTCCTTAGGGGGGCCCGTGAGTGGAAGCCTGTCTTGCTCCTTCATTAGCTGTGAGGAAAGCCCACATGCTGTGGCCTTCTGGAGTCGCAGCATCCCTGGGGTGCCTTGGCGCTTTCAAGCCTTCCTCTGTGGAGGCATGAAGGAAGGGACCAGGCCACTGGTCTTCCCTGTCAGTGCACACCAAACCCCATCCCCTGGAGGGAAATCCTCTTTTACAAAATGTCTTTACTTCATACACAGGAATAATATTGGTCAAAAAACTTCTTGGCCTATACATGTAGGAGTTACAAAAGTCTGTCAAAAGTTGCAGCAAAGAAGGACTTTTTCATCCATCTTTGGGCACGTTTGACCAAGATGGTGGAGGAGTTTGTAGCAGGAGAGAGAGAGAAGCTTAGCATTAACTTTCTAGGTTTATTCTGTCCCTCACATTTTTGTTTTCTGTTAGTCCAGTGGAGTTCTTACCAGGGAATCTTTTCATTCATTCAAAACCAAACAAATAACCGAGGCGCCGGACCTAACGCTGTATGTACAATGGTTCTTTGCAGCAGAGAAGGAAAAAACTAAAACCAGACTAGGTTTTCTATTCTGTAGTAGGAGAGAAATTAAAACTCTAAAAGGTGACATAACACAGTTCAGAGCCATCTTGTAATAGAGGGCTTTCGGTTCATACTTCCTTGTTGACAAAACTGAACCCTGGTGGTGTTTTCCTTTTTACATCCTAACCTCTCATTCATCCTAAAATTTTAGGTGGAAAAAAAAATCCAAAAATGCAAAGAGTTTTCAAAAAACCTTTTTTCTTTTCTTTGTTAAACAAATGGCCCCATGAAAACACTAGGCCATCGGGCCTCACTGTGTGCGTACTGAGTTCTGGAGAGCTATGCAGATGGCAGTGGCCTGTTAGCAATACGTTTCAGAACAACCCTACCCCCATAGTACACATTTTATGAATCATTTTGAGAACAATCCCTTCTTTTACTAGTTAACACATTGATGAGTGTCCCCGTGCTCACCGACTAAAAGTAAACATAGGGGAGTGTTTTGGAAGCATCCTGTCCCCGAGCTGATCACGGTGGCCCCACACCACAACGTAAGCTTCTCTCAAGGAGGACAAGGGTCCTCCTTGCTGGGTGGTGCTTTCTCTGGTTTCGGGCTGTCACTCAAACTGCCACATTTATGATGCATGTTGGAAATTTGGCACAACAGCCCTCTCTCCAGAGCCTCCACTCTGCTTTCCTGACTCTTTTGTTACCCTCCGGGTGAACTGCAAATACGTGTCTGAGGTGAAAAGGCAAACAGCCAACCGAACAACCCCTGAGAGCTTCCCCAGGGCCCCAAGTGGCCCAGACAAAAGAAGAATCACAAAAGGTACATTAACTGGTTAACTGGGCCATGTGTGTGCATGCGCATGCGCGTGTGCACGCGCTCTCATAAGCTCTGTCCCGGTATGGACGTGACCTTATGAGGCTGAGGCTGCTTAAATGCAAGAGATTTCCCCAAGATTCTCATCCCAAACAATGAGGTTTGCTCGCTAGCTGTTGGAGGTTTAGCCACTTTCGAAACAGACCAAGGCCTCTTTGTTCAAGACTGACCCTGAAAACAGAGACACGTTAATGCATCGGACATGCGGTAGCTTCCACGGTCCTATGGTCCATTCACCGTCACAGACCGCCCCAGAAGCACCCCACCCATCCACACAGCCCACATCTAAGTGTGTC
Source organism: Hyaena hyaena (assembly GCF_003009895.1). Taxonomy (NCBI): domain Eukaryota; kingdom Metazoa; phylum Chordata; class Mammalia; order Carnivora; family Hyaenidae; genus Hyaena; species Hyaena hyaena. The sequence goes on along the minus strand of NW_024082108.1, from coordinate 77,145 downwards.
TCCTCCACGGGTTGAAAAGAACGCCTCTCAGAATGTGAAGCATGAATATAAAAGGGCTTCCCGTGACAGCGATCACTGAATCATGGGGAATAAAGCCAGAAGGCGAATTTGCAATTCATCACATTATCTCCTGGTGTCTCAAATGTGATTCTTTTAAAGGCAGGCTGCATATACACTCTTTCTCCAAGCTTTTTTTTTCTTCTTCTTGTAACATACTGTGTATCCTTGTTTTTGCAGAATATCCGAATGAGGATCAAATGATAAAAAAAAAATTACAATAGATTAATTGCATCCCTTGAATCACATTATATTTTTGGTGCATTAAAAAAAGGAGAAAAGTAAAAGCAACCAGCATAATAAACTCAGCCTAGAGAACTGTGTCAGTGACTTGAAGAGTTAACACAGATTTTAGAAGTGGTTAAAAATAGTATTAGAGGATTATACATACAACAGTTTGAAATTCATATGCATTGCATCTTTTTTAAGTGGCAAAATGTTTGGCAAATGTAAGCAAATGACTTGGACTGTGTTGGGTTTCACCGGCTCTGAGCAAAGTCAGTCATAGCCAGGTGAGTCCCACTGCTTCCTGAGGTCACTCTGTGGGGCTGGGAGGGGGAGGGTGCTGTGGGGGGAGGTGAGGTGCTGGCCCCCCACGCCCGGCTCCCCCTTGGGCCCTCAGTCTTGAACATGGAGCTGGTGAGAGGTGCCAATTACAGACTCCAGCATGGATCACCCATTAGCATCGCTGAGAGAACTCTGGGGCCTTGAACCACATGCAGACTGGGTGAGTCGTCTACACAGTGACCCATATTGCAAAAGTTAGAGAGAGGAGGGGGGCTCCCGCTCCCCTGACTTGCACGCCCCCCCCACCCTCGCGTGGAGGTGTGTCACTAGTGTTTATCCAGGCAATGTTGTCAACTTGTGTTTTTTTTTTAGTAGACTTTTAAAAAAATGTTTTGTGTGTATGTATATCCAGAAATGTCCATCCTCCAAGCTGGGCCGCCACTGTTCCCTGAACTTGGCAGTGCCTGTTGCTTGTAGCGGTCGGCATCCCGAAAAAGCATGAGGTGCCTTCAAAGAGTAGACTCTGGGCCCCAGCCGGTTGCACATCAGACACATGATCCCATGCTCTCCTTATTCTGAATCCTGTCTGGCTCTGATTTTGAGAAAAAGGACAAAGGTCGTGTTGTGTGTATGTGGTGTGTGTGTGTGTGTGTGTGTTTGTACTGTGTTGTTTTTTTTGGAGATTTTTTTTTTTTTTTTTTTTTTTTTAGGAAAAATGACCCTTTGATTACTAATACAGAGTTCAGCCTCCTTAGTCACTATAAAACAGACTCCATGTTTTCACACCACTCATGGTCTTCAAGGTTATAGATAAATTTTGTCCTATGGGTCTGGCTTGCGGGCACAGGGTCCCTCCCCAGATTGTCTACGGTCAGAGTAGAGGCAAAGAACTCACTGGTGCTCAGCCCGCCCTCGTGGTTTTTGATGTAGCGTTTATAGTTTTTCCTCAGGCACTGCCACGAGGTTGTGTAGAGGACAAAGGCAGAGGACTTCAGCACGATGGCGATGCTGACGTACAGGTATCTGTAGGCCACGTTGTCGTACAGGACGCAGGCGCCTTGCTCCCCGCAGAATGTGCTCCAGAACAGGCAGGTGGAGTCGATGCCGGCCCCAAAGATGAGGGGAGGGGGGATGAAGCCTGCGAGGGGGGAAAGAACACGTCAGTCATGCTCACCCTCAGGCTCTGCAGGCTGGCCTCCCCGGTCCTCTCTCCCCACAGGACCCCGGGGATGGTGTGCCCCACCGTGTCCCACCGGGTGGCTCGATGGCACAGGGCTGCAAAGACTGGAGTCCGAATCCCAGCTCTGCCCCAACCTGCGCAAGGTCTTTAAGCTGCCTGTGCCTTAGTTTTCTCATCTGCAAAATGGGGATAAGAGCACTTCTGCTCAGACTGCTGTGAAGACGGACTAAGTGGACCCATGAAAAGCATTGAGAACGGTGCCCGGCACAGAGCAAACACAAAATAAATGGCATTTGCTACTATCATCCGCTGAGAAAGGAGCAGAGAATTTTCCCCGAATGGACCATTCTTTGTGTCAGAGAAGTACAACTTCATAGAGGGAAGTGCAAGGAGGTATTGTGCTCTCTGTATTATGTTCCTGGGTGGGGTTTCTAAGGCTGCGTTTGAGTGGAGGGAGCTGGGACCAGAAAGGAACAGAAGTTGAACATGAGTGCACTTAACCTTTGTATGTGTAGGTGTGTGTGTATACACACATGCATACATGTACACGTGTTATGTACACAAGCATGTATAATATGCACACATACATATATAGGTGTGTATCATTTAAGATGGAAAGCATCTGCATGCATGCTAACAATTTCCCTTCCCCTAGATATTAACCACTGCATTGAATCCTTTTCATTCTGAGCTGGGAACCAGTGTTAAAATTAAAACCCTCACACTAGAGTATTTCAGGCGCTTTCAACCAGTGATCAAAAATGGCAGAGGAGATAAAAAACTATTCTCCTTAGTTCAGTTCTGTGTCTCTGTCCCTTGTCCAAGCTCAAAGGTTATCAGTCCTGGCTGCACATTAGAATCATCCAAGGTGCTCCCTCCTAGAACAATGAAGTTAGAATGTCTGGTGTGTGGCCCAGTCATCAGCATTGTGAAGTCATCCCCTGTGATTCTGGCCTGTGGGGGGGGGGGGGGCTGGGGGGAACTGATTCATCTGTGCGATGGGAAATGAATGAATGGCTCATTAATACAGATTAATTGCCTCAGAAAAAAAGTATCCCCAAGGCCAGAATGTGGTGCCAATCATGCAGGGAGAGACCTCAGAAGCAGAAAGTGGAGATCACGTTGCTGGGGTATCCTGCTATCTGGAGTGTTCTTTCCAGGGTCAGCCCTGGGGGTGTCAGAGCTTCACTCTTTATTAAGGAAGGTCCCTCTGAGAATTTGCTGAGATTTAGATCCTTAGTCCAGAAAATGACTTCTACCCACAAAAACCACACCCATATTTCAGGTGGTTCATGAGTCCCTGATGGCCATTCACAATCACCGGAATTAAAACACCTGTATCACATACGCTGCAGACCCTCCTTTCTGAGGGCGGCCGGTGAGGGGAAAGGCTTACTGAGGGAAACCATGCTTCCTGATTCAATGTCAGGCCTGGGATGGGCGTGCGGGGCCTGCACTGTCCCATCAGGTGCTAATGAGGTTGGACAGAGCTCTGGCCTCCCCAAGCCCAGGTGCCTCAGCACTTCCCCGCTCGGTCCCTTGTTAGCCCAGAAATTCCAGGGTAGTAGTTTTAGTCGAAACCTCATTAAACTGCCCAAGTGGCTTGATTCAGTAAATCAACAACCTGATTCCTCTTTGCAGCTTCTAGGTTTGTTTGGTCTCCGAATGGAAACTCCTATAATTCCAGCATCGTCTGCCTTAAAGGGTCTGAGGCCTTCCTCACCAACTAGTGAGTGCTCTCCCAGCCCCCTCCCCCAACCCCGAAACAAAAGCCCTCTTTCAAGTAACAGAAAATGAGCCCAAGGGACTAACTGCCCAGCCAACCACTTAAGAGAAACTAAGTCACACTCCACATCATTTAGGTAAAGAAATGGAGATTGGGAGCTCCTTTAAATTGATAGATGGGGAAAATGGGACACATCTGGCTGTTCTATGGCCCCATTGCATCACTTGCATCCATTCACTTATTTCTCTGGGTTTTATGAGGTTGCAAGAGCCCCCAAATGTTCCTCCCTCTTCTTCCTTCTGACTTTCTTGAGGTCACTTTGTCCTACCCCACCTGTCAGGGCGCAGTGGGGAGTGGCTTATGAGGGCTCTGTCAACAGCTCTGCCGTGGGAAGGGACAGACAGCCCAGGGGCTCTGTGCTCCCCGTACAGAGGGACCGGAAGAGTCGCAGCCAAATCCACATTGGGCAATCGTGGTCATATTTTAAGCACATCAGAGGACATTTACAATATAAAGGAGCCATTCTTTAATACTTGCTTGGACCAAAATATCCCTCAAAAATGCCAAGATGTGACTCCTTCATGAATCTGTAGCTGTGTGACAGTTTCTAAAATATTGTGTTATCTTTAAAGTAGGGCATACTTCTTTGTGCTAATGGTGTCAGTTTTATCTTGCCTACTGTCAGGCTCCATTACCAGATGACACAGCCTGGAAGGACTCGGAAAAAGCCTTCAAAGAGAAATTAGAAAGCTAAGTGCCTAGAGAAGCTTTTCATATTTTGCAGAGCCTCTGTGATGGAGAAGAACAGAACCTGGAACTTGCATCGAAAGCCTTGGGATTGGGGCAAGTTGCTGGATCGCTCGGTGCCTCAGCTTCTTGATCTTTAAAATGGAGCGAATACTGCCCCTCCGGCCAGGGTCAAGGTGAGCTCTGTCACAAATGAGGTGTTCTGCACAAATCTGGTCTTTCCATAGAGCCAGAGTTCGTGTTAACTTATTCATGTTATATGGAGGACTGGGGGGCTAGTTTAGACTAAACTCTGGATTTAATACTTTAAGCATAACTTTTATGAGGTTCCCTTTATATTTCTGAATAGAAAAACAGATTGGCTTTTCCACCAAATTCATCTTTATATTGACTTAAAATTCCCAAAGGGGAGCTCTGGCTATCAGGTGTGCAGAGAATACCAGAGAGGAAGAACTGGTTGGATATCTTTTATTAAAGGTCCTTCTAGAACTCACCTGATGGCTAGTACTCCCATGCAGCCACCCAATATTCTGTTTATCACTCAGGTGGACCAAATAAAAGCTCGGCCTGTCCCTGCAAGATATTGCCTCCCCAGACACCAATGGGGGCTCTCACAGGAGTACTGTAATAGTGGTGCAAGTTAATGATGGGAAACTGCTCTCACATAGATTAGAGAGGGCAGAAGGGGGAGCCATAGAGCAAGAAGAAGTGTCAATAACAAACCCCAAGAGGGAAAGATGTAGGTTGCATCTCCTAGGAGAAATCAACTACCCCAGCAACTCAGCCAGTAAGAAACTGTCATCACCCTGCACTCTTGCTTTTCTCCAGTGAACTTTCATTCAGAACAGTCCCTTCTGACTTCCTCCTTCATTAAGTAACCTTCCGCTCCTTTATGATAGGACTTGTCTATGGTTTTGGTGTACCCTCATGCCCTGAGTTGCAATTCTGCTTCCAAATAAACCCAGGTTTTGCTGGTAAAACAATGAGGTTTTAGAGAGGGGAGAGATGGGCAGAGGGAGAGAGAGAATCTGAAGCAGGTTCCATGCTCAGTGCAGAGCCCATGTGGGCCTTGATCCCACGACCCTGTGATCATGAGCCAAAGCCAAAATCAAGTCAGATGCTCAACTGACTGAGCCATTTAGGTGCGTCAATGGGCTTTTTATTTTGAAGGTTACCATTGTTTGGTGATAGGAGGTGAGGTCCAGAGAAGAGCCGCAACAGCTCGGGAGCTGGTGAGCAAACAGGTGCTGTGCCCAGAGTCGAGTGAACTGCCTTCCTGCTGACCTCGGAGTTTTGAAGGTCAGTTTTCCTCTTGGATTCCAAACTCCGCTCTGTGTTTTGAGATCCCCGGACTTTATTTGCAATCTAAGGCTTTGTTCTGAGAATACTCATTTGGCCTTTGGTAAAGTATCCCAATTCCTTTTGGAACCAGGTCATTCTGGTGAAACTGTGGAGTTAGAATTTTTTTCTCTAGAGAACAAACCTCTAAGAAATGGGGTCCCAGTTATCAAACTGCTTTAGAGAGTGCCCTCCCCCCCGTCTGGGACCCCAGCTGGTTTTATATTTCAAAACCTGTGGTCCCTTTTCATGTGCATTTCTAACTAAATGGACCACCTTAATGAAAAGTAATTTGGACCTTCGGTGGGGAACTTTCCTTCTTCCTAAATTTACTCTTCTCAAAACTGAATTGGACAGACCTGGCTCTAAAACTGTCAACGGAATGGGATGCCTGTATTGATTGGTAATTTGAAGCTTCTAGATGGCATCAGGAATCTAGAATATATGCTAGCTGAGTCAAACAAACAAAGAAAAAAGGGCTGCTGAGACCACTTTTCCCCTTCTCTGTCCACTTTGTCTCACAGCCTCAGCCTCTGGGCTTGGATCCCATCTCTGGTGCCATCTTCCCTTTACTCCCTGCCCGGCTTCCTCACGTCCCTATGGTCCCTCAGGCTAATCCTTTCACGGAACCTGCCTTTTTCCTCTGAAGGAACTGTCCCCTCCTCTCCTGGACCTATTAAAATCTGCCTGAGGATCCAAACAAACTCCACATTGCTTCTGTTCCCTGGAACACGGCCAAATTGTGAGCCATAGTTAATGACTTTCCTAACGTGGCTGAGGACTTCTGTAAGGTTTGCTGAAGAATTTAACATAGTTATTCAAATTGACCAACCTGGTTTCTCAGATTTCTATTAGTACACATGCTTGTTGGTGAGGGCCAGGCCAAACACTGGATGAAATTAGCCCACTGGGAACATCCTGAAGGAGAGTTAGTGAAACAGACCCCTCACTTTGGGCAGGATGCTAAGAACACTCTACCAACAGATGGTGGTAGCTTTTACTAAGCCTCTTGATTGGAACAAAATTCAGGCTTGCACGCAAAAGCCTGGTGAACCTGTTCGTGAATATTACAATCTTATCTTTAAAGAAAATTCTGGTCTTCCTTTAGATATGGAATCTCCCCAGGTAGCATTAAACTCAATTTATTATTTTTTCAAAAAAAATTTTTTAATGTTTATTTTAGAAAGAGACAGCGTTAATGGAAAGGGGGGCAGAGAGAGAGGGTGATAAGAATCCCAAGCAGGCTCCAAGCTGTCAGCACAGAGCCCGACGCAGGGCTCGAACCCACAAACTGTGAGATCATGACTCGAGCCAAAGTCAGATGCTTAACCGACTGAGCCACCCAGGTGCCCCTAACCTCGATTTATTAATGGGCTGAACACGGATATTTATTTTTGTTAAAAGGACCACATGGAGTGGGAAACCGCGTAACTGGGCAGGCCAGCTCACTTATACTCTAGATGAGTCCTCTAAAACAAAAAGAGTGCTTAAGTTCTCAATTTTCAGTGCTGGCAAATGAATGCCTCTAGAGACAACCAACCCTCCCCTAATATCTGCTATTACTGCAAAGGGCCAGGACCGTGGAAAAAGACTGTGACAAAGTTAAGCACTGCAGGCCCCTGCAGCCTTTATAACGTCCTCTTAATTCCCCAGTGTCGGGGCTCCTAGGAACTGCAGATCAGCTCAGAGAAACCACTCTCCTGATTGGCTGTCAATAAGGACAAAGAAATTCATCCTCAGAACTGCACTTCGGTTGCTCAAGCCCGCAATCCACGGCAGCTGCCATCTCGGGTCCTAAACCAGTTCAGATAGTGGGGGGGCCTTCATAAACCTCAGCAGTTTCCCATCTCTGAGTCTACCCCCTCTTGTTTAGGTCCATTGAGGGCTACTCACCCTTTTCTCATTTATTTTTTTGGGCTGAGATTTTTAGAAAAATATCATGCCAGAATTTCTTTCTCCCAAAGGACCTGACAGTGGTAATCAAAGTAGCCAAGCTTGTGAATTAACATGACCCTTTGACACCTATTATTTGCTCCGTCTCTGACAGCACTAGAGCTGAGTCTGGGGACACCAATCCTTTGTTCCCTAATGCATCAGTTACCATCCTTTTTAGGGGGAGATCTTTAACTGATATTGCCAGAATCCACAGTACACCTCTAAACAAGATTCAAATAGATCCCTCAAAACCTCCCATGAAATAATCAATACTCTATAAACAAAGAAGTCCTTCAAGGCATCAAACCCATAATAGATGATTACAGGGTCCAAGGCCTTCTTAGCCTCTGTAATATTCCCGTTTTACTTGTGAAAAAACTCAGTGGCTGAAGATGGCAGTTTGTCCATGACCTCTAGGCAATAAATGTTATTATTCCTCAGTACTCTATTCTTTCCAACCTTTGAATGCTACTGACATCTATTCCTACTAAAAGCAAATCCTCACTGTAGTTAATAATATGCAGTGCATTTTTCAGTATTCTAGTTGAGAAGGATCTTTTTGGTTATAGTTGGAAAGTAATGCCCCAGGGTTACACAGAGAGCCCTTCTTACTTTTCACAAACCTTACAAGTTGACTTGGATGATGTTTGTTCCACCACAGAGATGATTTCCTTCTCTGCTCCCTTTCTCAAACTTCTTTACAGAAAATAGCATTTACCTGCTTAAAACTTTTGGCCTTAAAGGGACATAAAGTCTCCAAAGAGAGGGGTACCTGGGGGGCTCAGTTGTTTAAGCGTCCGACTTCAGCTCAGGTCATGATCTTGCAGTCTGAGTTCAAACCCCACATCGGGCTCTGTGCTGACAGCTCGGAGCCTGAAGCCTGCTTTGGATTCTGTGTCTCCCTCTCTCTCTGCCTCTCCCCAACTCGCACTCTGTCTCTCTCTCTCAAAAATCAACAGTAGACAAAAGTTTTTTTTAAAAAGTCTCCAAATAGAAATTGCAGTTTTGAAATAAGGACTACATTTGGAATCCAGGTAGTTTTCATGGCATCTAGAAACTCCCAAAACTTAAAACTAAGCACCAATTAATGACGTTTCTTTGGGACTGCCCGGCTATTGTTGAAATTAGATTCCAAACTTCTCTCTTACGGCTGACTGAACCTCTATATGCCTTACTTAAAAAAAAAAAAAAAAAAAAAAAAAGACAAACTTGACCCAATTCTTTGGAAAGATCAGGAAGACACAGCTTTTGAGATTTTAAAGCAAAGTGGAATAAAGGCTCCCAGTTCTCAGATGTCCTAATTATCAACTTCCCCTTTCCCTGTTTATATGTGAGAGGGGAGGGGATGCCTTCAAGTCCCCACCGGAACATGGGACCATCATCAGCAACATGACCGTGTAGCACAGGGATAACCCTCTCCTCAGAGTCATTGCTGCCATTGCCTTTTAGTTGAGGCCACGGGACCCGCTCTAAGCATCCTGTGCCCCGGGCAGCGGAAGCCTGAGTCTTAAATTCCCCCTCACACTCACTACTTTGCAGCCTGTCACCTCACCTCCTAGGACATCCTCCTCCAGCTTTCTCGCTTCAATGACCTTTCCCCAGCTGTTCTCTGAGCCTTCGTCCCAGACCAGACCTCTCACAGTTGCTTAATACTGACGGATCCCCGTCGGATTCCTTGTAACAATGTATAGGAAATTCCTCTAAGCAATGCAGATTTTTCATGGTTTACTGATGGTGCTTATTTAAAGGATGAAAATGGTAAATGTGATGGGTATATAATACCACTGCAGCTTCTTTTGAAGTCACTTTGGCGGTCCCTTTTACCTTTGGCTCCTTTGGCCCAACTTTCATACTTGTACCTCAGCCAAGGGTAAAACCTCAAATAATAATGAAACTGATAATCCAGTTAGCCTTTGGCATAGCTCACAATTTGGGAATATTATTAAGGTTCCAGGGCATTCCAGAACCGACTCCCTAGAGGCCAAAGGAAACCACCTTGCTAATATTTCCACCAAAAATGCGGCTCTTAGAGAAACCAATAGCCAAACCCCCGTCTTGGTCCAAAGGGATGTTCTCCCACACAATCATTTGGAAAAACTGACCAGAGATGCTCAGCAATTGGCCCCTGAAAATGAAAAGCAGGACTAGCAATCTAATAATTGTTGGTTCAACAAAAAGAGAGAGAACTCTGGTTTGGACCAACTAACACTCCACCCCTACCAGAAATTCTAAAATTCCCACCACTTACGATTGCACATGTATTAAACCATTGGTCTACTAACAAAATGACAGCAGTTATGAACCAATACTGGTGAGGAAATACATTTTTTAAAATTTTGAGAGAGAGAGAATGCATGCACATGTGGGGGAGGGGCAGAGAGAGAATCCTAAACAGGGTCCACACTGTCCGCACAGAGCCCGTTGCAGGGCTTGATCTGATGAACTGCGAGATCATAACCTGAGCCAAAATCAAGAGTCAGATGTTTAACTGACTGAGCCACCCAGGCACCCTGAGGAAATATTAAGGCCAAAAATGTGCCCACCTGCCTCATCCCACCCTCATCCCACAACGCAAAATGCAGAGAAACCTGTTTGCAATGCCCTAAGACTCTTTAAATTACCCAATAGGCCAAGCACGTTTTGGCAGGTAAATTTCAGTTTCCTCCATCTCTTGGATAGTTTTAGTCATGGTTTGTAGGTTTTCTCCCTGGACTGAAGCTTTCTCTTGCAGACAGACCACTGTTTTTTTTTCTGTGGCTAAAACTCTGTTGGAAGAAAATATTCCTACCTGGGGGCTGAACTTCACAGTGATCAGGGAATCCGTTTTACCGGTCAGGTGCTTTGACAAGTCTGTGCTGTTTGGCCAGTTTTACAACACTTCCACTGTGCATCCTGCCCTCGGTCCTTGGGTACTGAGGGACCGAATGTATTAATGGTGCTAATGGACGTTCAACTGGCAGAATTTGAAGAGACCCTCCAGTACCTTGGCTGAGAGCACTGCTCTTGGTCCTTCTAAATCTCAGATCCACCCTTGTTGGGATGGTCACAGCATGTCCAAAGTGCTGCACTCCAGCCGGTCTTCAGGGTTAATACCTTCCTTACTTGCTGACCTAAGGCCCTTGGTCTGCAGCAGAATTAATTTACTCTGAGCTCTGCAGACCACTAGCCTGGAGCACAGAAGGACCAGAACTCTGCCAGGCCACAGAAGCCAGCACGTCTGTTTGAAGCCTTCTCGGTTTTCTGATTAGCCTAGCAATATTTTTAGGAAAAAAAAAAATATATATATATATATAGTCATGCAGATGATTTCCTCTGGTGGGACGCAGTACCCTTGCACGTCACAAACATGTACCAGAGCCCCAGGCATTTGTAGCTGGCATCATCGAGTCTGTACACGACGGGATTTGGCAGGCCACTGCACTCCCTTTGCGGATTACCCTACACCCCGATAACCCCCCCAGGCCAGGTAGAAACCTTGGAGTTGGCTTTTGGACAAGGGCCTGCCTTCTCCCCAGGTGGCCAGCTTCTTGAATACAGCATATATTCGTTTCCAATCAAAACCTCATCTCTTGAGTACTGGCATCTTCAGGGACCGGAAGCCTGACTTGGGTTTGGTAGCACTTTGACCCACCGTTGATAAAAGGCATGCTTCCATACAGTAGAAGCCTAATTGATTCTATAAAAACAGCCATGCTTCAGTCTTCTCACCATGTAGTACCGGGAGACAAAGACCTTGAGCCTCACACCTTGCAACCTTGACCTTTTTCCGGAGGTGTCTTTTCCAACAGAGAAGATTCTGTTCAGCCTTGCCAGTCAGGCACTGCCTGCCAACCCTGTGCTGCCAAACACCAGAGAACAGACTCCTGGATCCATTCATAAAACCCTCTAACGAGAGCACCAAAGCCCGCCTGGACCTGCACACCACCTGATGACCTGAAAGTCCAGATTTCCCAGCCCCGGAGCAGATGACATCTATAACATCTCTGGACTAGACCTGTTAGAAGGTTTGGGGTTCACAGAAGTCTTTTTCATCTGGACATTAACAGACTCCTCTGAAGTCTCCCCCCAAATTCACTGCTTCTGAATTTTCGACTTAACTGTATTATTAGTAATATACCTAAGTTCTAGCAGTTCTGAGGTAACAGTGCTGTTTTCAACATCTTTGAAGTTTTGCTGTTTTGCAAAAAGTTCGCCAGCTATTGCTTCATGTTTATACCTGCACTGTATCTTCCCAAATACACCCAGTTAATTCCTCCAGGACATTCCTGCAGTATCCACTATTCTGTTCCCATGGGATTCCCAGGAGGCACATGAGACTCTGGGGTTTGTTTCCATACAAGGGACTTTCCTTCCCTACGTGGGAATAAGTACCAAGAAATATTTCTAGTTGGCTACTGTCGGATCTAGAATCTTGTTTTAAAACCCTCACATAATTGGGAATGGTCATGTTACTTTGGATTCTGTACTTACTGCCTGTCAAACCTTTGTAAAAATGCCATACCCAATAAGGACATGATCCCTAGCACCTACCATCTTGATACATATGGACTATAGATGCAAGTACCTGAGATGTCTCCATTACCTGTCCTTGTGATTCGAATGCATCTCAGCAGGTTTCCCATCTGTACATTTTCCATGGACAAGTGATGGGACATCCAGAAAAGACTCTTCCTGGCACTGAGGGACAAAAATGCCACTGAATTGTGAAAAACGAATTCTTGCTCAGTAATGGGTTTGGATACGGATCTTGATCAAAAGGGGGGACATGTGAAAATTAATAAAGGGACACCGATTGGGGGAAGATAATATGGGGAAGCCATCCTACTCTGTCAATTACAGCAAGAACTGTTAATTATAGGCCCCAGCAGAACCTGTAATCATCAATTACAGGTCCCAGGAAGGAATGAAGTACATTGCGTCTCCTACAAGAAATTGACGATCTCAGCAACTCAGCCACTGAGGAAGCATCACCACTCTGCACTCATGCTTTCGTTTAAAACAACCCCTAACAACTTCCTCCTCTTTCTCTATAAAATAATGTTCCTTGGGGCACCTGGGTGGCTTAGTCGGTTAAGCGTCTGGCTTTCGCTTAGGTCATGATCTCGCGGTTCGTGGGTTCGGGTCCCGCGTCGGGCTCTTGTGCTGACTGCCAGCTCAGAGCCTGGAGCCTATTTCGGAGTCTGTATCTTTCTCTCTCTCTGACCCTTCCCTGCTCACGCTGTCTCTCTCTCTCTCCTAGAAATAAATAAAAATATTAAAAAAAAATAATGTTCCTCTCCTTTGTTTACAATGGGACCAGTCTGTGGTGTTGCAATGGCTTGCATATCCCAAATTGCAATTCTTTTTTATTCCTGAATAAACCCATTTTTGCTGGTAAATAACTTTTATTTTTAGGGTTAACACAATAACTACTGTCTATTAACTTCCCCCTCTCCCTGGCACTGTGTGGGGGCACTCTAAATGTATTATGAGCCCCCATCCGTAACCCTATAACGCCCCCTATCTTATGGACAGAGAAACTGAAGCTGGGAGAGATTAATTATTTGTCCCAGGATTGACATTTCAAAACCCCAAACCCAATAATCTCCTTCTTACTAATTCAAAGTTTGTTGACTTGAAGAGAAGGTTTTAGGGCTTCTTATCAGGGATTTCCAGGGCTACGGAAAACATCTTATTTACCCTCCTGCTAAGCTCCTGGGAATAAATGGCTTGCTGAAGGCTGGTTTTGAAGCTTTCAGAGGTGAAACACACAGGGGTTCTGATCTTTGCAAAGTGTGGAGGGGGAAACCCACATACAAAGAGGTTCTGATCTTTGCAAAGTGCCTTCTCCAGGGTTAATAATGCATCGAGAAGACTGGGAGACAGTTTTGTAAGCAAACTCAGTATTTTGGAGAACAGCTCAGGCAGTACTGGCAGATACTTGTCAGGGGAAAGAGCGGACAGTTGCTTTTTTCAGAGAGAGAGCTCACGTCTGAAGGTTGCTCAGTGGTGGGGAGGAAATAAGAGCTTTGGGAGTGGAAATAGCGGACTCTGGCTTCCAACTTGGGAACTTGCTACCCTGGGAAGCCACTTCACTGAATCTCAGTTGCATTGTTTATTAAAATGGGCACATTTTCTGTATTTCTCAATACTTCCTGTATTGAGTTTTTATACGGATTGAATGTGATGGCATTTGTGAAAGCCCCATGTGTAGTGGGCTCTTAACATATCTGGTTCTGTTCCTGTTCTCTGGACACCTGGAGACGTGCCCTCTTTTACATCGCCATCTCCAGAGAAAGAGTTGCAAAATACTCTTCAAACCAAGACTCCGAGGATAACCCCAACTGGCAAGAATCCCTCATGTCATAAGAATAAGTGTTTTGGAGGATCATCAGCTGCTTCCAGGAGGGAGGCCAAGTAGAGAAGGTGAAGGGCCTATTCCTGCTCAGAGCATCTTCATTCCGTTACGCCCTCACTTACCTAAGGAACGAGGAGGGCGGGTGATGATGGAATAGTATTCTAGAAATTGTGTTTTAGAAGGACACTCTCCTCCCTGGAGGCTGCAATAGCATCCTCTCTCTTTTTTTCTTCCCTTCTCCCTATGTCTCCTGAGGAGAAACTCACCGATGGAGTAGGCATGACTACTGCCCCATCACGGGGACATCGGGAAGCCACAGTAGGTTGCGGACGGTACCCAGAGTCTCCATGCTCTTATGTGTGACTACAGAGAATATTAAAAGGATTAAATTCTTACTTCCTATTATACTCTGGCCCAAACTGCAGCCACATATATTTACATACTTCAATGCAAAAACTGCGGTGCTGTTCAAGGAAAGGGTTTCTGTTTTCCTGAAATCCGTTAATGGAGATTAAATCCCCTGGTTTTGTATTTCGGCTGTTTACTTCAGTTCCGCCGGCTGAAAGAGCTGGGCCTATTTATATTCTTTGGTGTAAACTTTAAAGGTGAACTTAAAGGCTTTTGTAAGAAAAATAAAGTCACGTACCTTTTTGGGACAAAATGGAAGCTGAAAATTACTCTGCCATTTACATTTCAAAACATATCCATTCCTCTCCAGCTTACTTGCCAAGACTTGAAGTCACCGTGCAATCCCGCTTCAGCCTGATGGAATTATAGTCCTGTCGAGCACAAGCTACGGAGGGGGTTGGCAAAAAATAGATCCTCTCTGCTTCAGCAATGCCAAGAAAGAGCCTGGACTTTGGGCACTGGCCAGCATTTTGCTCATGGGCACTTGACATTCACTTTTACTGGATCGGAGAAGTTGGGTAGTGCTACTCTGCTCTCATTTCATCCCTGGAATCCAACTTAGTCACTAAGGCTCAAAGAGCTTAAATACCCTACTCAAGCCCACAGGCCAGTAATGGCAAGGCTGGACTCCAATCCAGCTGTGTCTGACTGTAGAGGGGTCCACGGTGACTTTGTGAGGACACCTGAGCGCAGAGAGGGAAGCAGATCTTGGGTGATGGCGGCACTGCAGGATGTCGGACCCATCGCTGCTTAAACAATGTTTGCTGAATAAGCAAATGGAGGCATAGATGAGAAGGAGGGGTCTTCCATGCCTTCTACCCACGGTATTCCATCCCGATCATCTCACGGCTGCGTGCATGGCTCCTTGTCCAGGGCTCCTGCCACACTGTGCTGATTTCTTCCAAAGCACTCATGTAATGGGTTCATTTCTCCCGCTTGCCCATAGAACTTCTTTATATTCACGACTTCATGGGAGGAGCTCGGCAAATGTTTGATGAGCTTCCCATATGTGCTACTCCTGCAGTACTTCATCAATCACCCAAGACCCAGGGACATTCTGCTTAGGAATGACACCTGGGTCCAGAGGGGGCACCTTGAGGTTCTCCACGCTTTTGCTTAGCAGGTGCTCTGAAAACTAAGAGCAGACATTTGTGGGAGGAGACGCTGTGGTGGCCAGCCCAGCCCCAGCAACACCCTTGAGACACTTGACAGATTGCATCTCCCGCTCTATGAAAGGCTTTTCCATACGCCCCGTCACTGGGGCTGAAATCCTCTGTTGCCCCTTGCACTTCTGTTCATTTTCTTTTGCTTTCATACAGTCAGTTGTGGGGTGAGGGGTTTCAATAGATGTTACATCCACCGTACGGTTCCGTTTGTCCTTGCCTTTTAATCCCACTGTTCTACTCTGCTTAGCTGCTTCTCCCTTCGATGCTTTGATTGGTTGTGTTACACCTTACAGAACCTCCATGCACCTTGCTGCCAGGCGGATCTCCCTAACTCAGAACTCTCCATGTATATCCACTCTTGTCTCAACTGTATTTGCTCCACACTGGCAACTACTTAGCCAAGTAAAATCTCCTTTTCCCTTGAAATTCAAGGTCCAGACCCCTTTTAGCCCTATATATTCTTCATACCTGCTTCATTCTTCTACTGGGGCCCCATGAGGGCAGAGTGCTGCCTTCTGTGTATTTTACATTCTTTGCAGCATCTTGAACAATGTCTTGGAGGTAGCAGGATCTAAGTGAGTATTTGTTTCCATTAATTTAACTTGGCGTAACATCCACAACACACAGCAGACCCCAGGGGCAAGATTCTGGATCAGGCCTTCAGGCAGATGGTTTGCCAACACCCAGAGAGAAAAGCAGTGATCAGGGCATTTGCAAAGGGATGGATTTGACTGCATCAGGAATTCTGCTCGGAGTAGACCATTCAGTTTCCTCTGAATTTACTGACCCAGCTCAGTGTCCTTCTCAATTTCTGCCACTGTCCTGGGTGCCTTGGGCTTCTCCATAGACATCAGTGAAGTTCTACATCCTGGGCTTTTTCCGGTTTTCCTTATCCAGCTGACGTACCATAGGGCATTTAAACCCACTCTGGTCATCCTTAATTTCTTTGCCGCACACTCTTTCCACCACACCTGCTGTTGATACTACCAACCACATTCCCACTTTGACTCCAAGGCTGCTGGGGAAGTTCACTGAGCCACACTGACCCCTGCTCTATCAAATCCTTTCCATTGGCATTTAAAGCAACACAAAAAAATAATCTCACATCACTTCTGGGTCCTACCCTCTCTCCTTATACTCTTCGCAACTAAGTACAGGAAAACCTTGGATTGAGAGTAACCTGTTCTGCAAGTGTTCCATAAGATGAGGAAAAATTTCTAATACATTTTTACTTGAAAAATGAATGATGTCTTCCGACAGGAGTAGTTCGTGATGCTGAACATCACATGATCACAGATGAGCCAGTGGTTCTCTCTCTACCTCTCTCTGCAGGATTGTGGGTGATAGTCTCTCATGCTCAGATGCTCGGTCTCAGGCTGCGGTGTTTGGTGGCAGAAATCAGCAATTTTTTTCAAAACGTTGGAAGGTGCCCACAACTGGAACTAGTGTATTTTTTTTTTGTCACTTCCAACCAACTATGGACAGTCCTTTGCTTTTCCATACAAGAGTAAACCTAGGAATGCTTTGGTTCATTCTAGGTCGGGCTGCCTGCAGATATAGACCCTTTCCTCTGCTGCCTATTGCAAGTGACATCCAATAGTCTATGACAAGAGTTTATTAATACTGTACTATAGTCAACATCTGTTAGGGACAGTGAAAGTCGCCTTACACAATAACCCTCCTCTCTCGTCTCCCTCACACCAGCCACGAAGGTTTTCAAAGGTAAGTGCGGGTTCATTTCTTTTTCTTTGTTTTGTATTTTCTTTATTATTTTGTATTATATTACAATATTTTAATCATCTTTATATGGATATTTTTGGGTTGTGGAATGAGTCACCTGGGTTTCCATTATTTCTTACGGGGAAGATCGCTTTGATATACAATTGCTTTGGATGACAAGCATGTTTCTGCAATGCATTATGCTTGCAAACCAGGGTTTTACTGTATCTGGAAAGACTGGTCTCATGCTGCCCCATGTTCTCACGCTCTGCCTCACTGAGGGTGGTACATCAGAGACTGTCCAATACAAAAGCCACTAGCCACATGTGGCTACGTTAAATTTTTCAGTAATTAAAATTTATAGAACCCAAGTGCTCAATAGCCACATATGATGCAAATATAAAGCATTTCCATTATTTCAGAAAGTTCTACAGACAGCGCTGGCCTGTGCTACTCCCAAAGCACTCTTCCTCGTGGTCTTCCTGTTTCAGTAAGTAATGTCTCCATTTATCATGTGATCTAAGCCTTTTTAAGGAGCTGTCACTGTGATATCTTCCCTCTTACATACTCTGGCGAGTACACTTTCATTCAGAGACCAGGCCTTGAAGGTTCTTCTTCTACCCTCTCCTCCCCAGGCCAGGCCATCAGTTATTCTGACCAGCAGCTTATAGATCAATCCCTACATTCTCATTGTCCGCACAGCTTTCCTCAAATGCACAACAATCTGGTGACTTCCTAAAGACCATCAGTGACTTCATTTACCTTAGAGATGAAGGTCAAAGCTACTGACAAGGCAGCAACCCTTCCAGGTCATGTCCCATCTTTGGCCAGCCCCTGCTTGCCTTGCACACTCTAGCCACACTGGGCTTCCCGTGGCCCCAAATGTGGTGCTTCCACCCGGGCTTGGACTTCTGTAAGTCCTTCCATATAAAACACTCTCTCCTCACTCATCTATATAACTCTTGCTCAGTCCTCATGTCTAAGGTACACATCACAGTTTCAGACCCACACCCCTACCCCCATCCCAAGGCCAGGTGAGGTGGCTCTTCCATGTGTCCCAAACTGCACCTGTCCTGATGCCATCACCAAACTGTGATGCTCTACTGAATTCTCATTACTCATAAGGGCCAAACTCAAAGGCCGACAATGTCACGGAATCTGATTGCTTGGTTGACCCCTCGTTAACATTAATTGGTGGAATCCTATTGGGTGCTGCTGCAGGAAATGGAATCAGGCCAACTGCAAAGACTTCTTTGAGAAGCTGCTTTCAAGTAAAAGATGAAGCTGTCATATCCTGCGAGAGCAGAGTTCTCTGGACTGTGATTTGTGACCCATAAGTGGGCAACAAAATCAAGAGACTGTGTCATGACCAACTTCGTAAAAGTCACAGGATAGAAAAGAATACACACATATATTAAGGATATTTGTTGTGTGAAATTTTTGTTTCAGCTGTATTAATGCATATGTATGTGTGTACTGGGCCATAATATAAAACTTCTCTTGCTGGAGATCAGTCACAGAAGCTGAAAAATACCACTGTAGATAATGCCTGGTTGATTATCCCTGGGGTTAGACATACAAATAGTGGAAGTGCTTGAGGGCAACATACAATGATCCTAACAGTGTCACATTATACGAGCTCTATAATTTTCCATTCTGTCTTCAAGTATCCTCTAATTTTCATTATTAACATTTCGGAAATATTTTACAAGCGTTTTTTTTCCTTTTGTGCTATCAAATTATTCTGAAGGGTCACTGTTTTTTTACCTGCTATATTGAGTCTTTAGCATCTGCTTAGAGGTGCAGATTTCCCTAGAGAAACCCCACAGATGGGGGATCCCCACCTTCCCCGGCCACCTCACAAGACAACTGCTAGGAAGAGGGCTACACCCCCTTACCTGGGTATGGTCAATGGAGATCTGAGCCCACCGAGTGTGCTCCATAAACGTTTCTTAAATGAATGTGTATGCAAAATGGTTTCACCATTTACAGAAATAAGGGTCCCCAACTTGCTACCTGATGTTACATATTCATGTTACCTATTTATCTGCCCAAGTCAGGGTGACAGGGCTGAGGTGTTACCATGCATGTTACGATCCTTACCTTCCCGAGGATAAGGAAAAAAAAAAATCAACCTAACGATTACCCTGTGGTTATGGAATTCTACAAGTCACTACAAGCTGCGGGAAGGCCTAAATATTTTAGTTTGAATTCCTACTGAACTTGTCTTAATTGGGTATCTTCATACCTAGAGAATTTCTGTTTCCCACAAAATCAAAGTAAGATAAAAATGCCACTCAAGTCTCCCAGTGTGTACCTACATACATGGATTGAGAACTGTCATGAGGATTCTGAGACCTTGTCCTGGGTACAGGAGGACCGACCATGGCGACTGATTAGAAATATTTGGCTACAGGCGGAGAAGGGAAGTGAGGAGGTGACAGGCCCTGTACTTACCATTTTCCAGGAAGGACCTTATGAATGGCTCCTTCATATTCTTCCATATGCCAATTATACAGGAATTCACCTCGTCATAAAAGTAATAGGCACATATGGGGCACCTGGGTGGCTCAGTTGGTTAAGCGTCCGACTTCAGCTCAGGTCATGATCTCACGGCTCTGTGCTGACAGGTCAGAGCCTGGATCCTGCTTCGGAGTCTGTGCCTCCCTCTCTTTCTCTGCCCCTCCCCCCCCCCCACACTCTGTCTCCCTCTCTCTCAAAAATAAACATTAAAAAAATTTAAGTAATAGGTACATATATATTCAAAATTTTAAAACTTCCAGAATATATGATTTATAACGTCTTTATTCAAAGACAATAACTTAGCATATTCGTGTTTAGCTTTCCAATATTTTTCCATGTTTTTTCTTTAAAAACACTTTAGTATATTATAGACCTTGTCCCCTTCCAAATGTCATGTGCCCTTTCCAAGTCTATAAATACTTTTCAGAATGTTAAAAGGGAACATAAATCTTACTGGGATTCTAGATCATAATGGATGTAACTAATTCCTGGCTGTTGGACATTTGGGTAATGGCCAATTTTTCACAAACATTTCCATATACATTTCTCAGTCTTTGTGCTCATCCACAGTTACATATTCAAATGAGGAGTTTAATTTTTACACTGAAAATATAGGCCATGGTTCTCTCCTTTCACACATTTATTTACCATTTAATGCCCATAAGGAAGACCACCATTATTGAAGGAAAAGAAAGTGACTGTCTTGATCTTGGCCTTGACAAAGGGATGTTCATAAAGCAACAGAAGTCTAAAGGGAGACGGGTCGCAGCTGGGTTCCCTGGTTAGCCTTTTCTGTGTGGCCCCAGGACCCAGGGAGAACCATGGAATATCCCCATCCTCTGTTTTCTCAACTTAAAAATATCAGGCTTAGACTGCATTCTTTTTATCCACACCAAACCCTGGAACACAGCCTCTATAGCGTGAAGGTCACATTTGCCCCATCCTGGAAACCCAAGGTAAATAAACTCAATCAGTTTAGAAAAATTTAAAGGGCACAAAGTTTCCATTTGTGAGGCACTGTCGGAACGCTTCTCTGTCCCAGCCGGCAGCCCATAAATGAAGCATTTCACAAGCTGCTCGGGTTTGCTTAATGAGGGAGCCACGTTACACCATCAAATGTTTTTCCCTTTGGGGCCATCACTTTTCCTCCTTATGCCGGTGAGAATCCAGTGTGGCCCAAAGACAGAGCTTATATAAATGAAAACTCTGCAGAATCCAGAGAGTGCACAGGTCTAAATGCTAAGCAAAATTTATAGACTTAAGATTTCTCATTTATTACTAATTATACCTCATAGAAGGAAAAAAAGACAAGCTCAAGAAGTGGGACAAATTCGTGGATATTTACTCACCTGGTCATAAGCATCCAATTCATTATTGAGGGAATAAGGAGAGCATACATACCCAACAAACGAAGGAGGAGGAACAGGACTCCCAGGGCGTAAGACTTGAGTTCAGGGCTGACTGTCCTACGTGCAAAGAGATGAAAAGGAAAAAAGAAAAAGATTCTTATCAGTCCTCTTTAATTAGCAGACCCCCAGAGTCATCCATTGATGTCCCTCAGAGCCATTCTCTAGAAATTAAGGGTTTTTTCTTTCCCCCCTTTTTTTTTTTTAATACTAAGTCTAATCTTGTCATTGGGAGGAACACATGCAAATATGGTTCCTAAAGTCTTCATTTAAAGGCATTTTGCTTTTGCCAGGACAAACATCAACAATCCTAAGTTGATAGAATACACATACTGGGGAGGGAGGAACTGGGAAGACCATTTTTCTTAACGCTTTTCAAACAGCCAGAGCCGTGAACACCCATGTCCTTCTCGGGTCATTTTGTGATATCAACCAGATGATCACGGTCTGTCACCCCAGACGGACCATTTGCAGAATAATCCATTTGGCTGTATCCAGTTTCAATACCCCTTGGTCATGGTTCTTTGTTCTGAATGGACTCACTCTCCTTGGCTTTGGTCTATCTAGAATAGTCCCTTAGAACAATCCTCTCGCACATTTTCTACAACACTCTCAGAGGGTAACATTTTCTAAGATAAGTGTGACAGTAGATGGGGTTTAGAAATGATGACCAAATCTAGACAGGGTGCCCTCACAGCTGATAACATCTTTTCCATAATGCCTCTTACTCTTGAAACCAGTCTTAACTCAATGCTTGTCCTCTTTGAGGCTAGGGACTGTAACTTGTTCATTGTGAGTACAGTGATGATGTGTTGAGTAACATTTAAGTGGGTGGATGGGTGGGCACGTCTCCCACTCATGACTCGGATCAGCCCTATCTCTTGGTGGGGTGGTGAGGGAACATGAAGGGAGAGGTATTTCACTGACTACATGCACATATGCTTCAGGTCATCCTGGACACCAGTGGCAGAGAAACTTCCCCTTATCTCATTCCTATCAAGAGTCCCTAGGGGAAATGGGGAAGTAAGCACATGACTATGACCCCTGAAAGGACCTAGTTAGGCCTAGAGCCAGTCCAGTGTGGCTGAGCCTTGGTAAACACCAGAAGCATTTCAATATGGCTGAAAGACCAGGAAGACCCATGCAATACAGGGAGGACATAGGCAGTCAATTCTGTAGGAAATAAATGTTAGAAACAAAGTTAACAATAGGATGTCTAAATCCACTAGGATATCTAGTACCCAGAACATATAACCCATCCATGGATTTAGTAGACTGATTGATTGATAGATAAATGATCTATCAGTCTATCTATCTATGTATTTATTTTAGCTAGAATTATATTCTTACATGACCCCACGGGTCATTCATCCAAATCTCCAATGCCATCCAGCCATTGAGCTACTACCTGGTTTGAGCCTCAGTGGGCATGTCATTGGCTTGTTGGTAGAATGGACCAAAAGACATCGTCAAACTGTAGTGAACATAGATGTAGGCTTTACAATCTTTGCCGTATTTCTAAGATTTTCAGTGAAAACTAAAAAGGTGTTATTCTTGGGGAAACACCCATTTCTTCTCAATTGTAAAGAGTGGGATACAGACAAGTAGGGTAAGACTTTTGTGGAGTGATGGGGAAACCACTCTGGCTGATTAAGGCAGATCCTGTAAAATGTCAATGATGAGATCGAGGTTTCTGGACAGAAACACAGCCAGCTCTCTTTAGAATGTGCATGTTACAAAATCCAAGTTCATCGGAGCTATTATCGGCTCCATGGTTCTGGTTTTTGCACATCCACTTGAAGGTATTGAATTGGAAGACAAATAAAAGCATATTCTCCTTTTCAAGAAAATGTGCTGGTGTAATGAGCTAGAATATTTGTTACTTGAAATTTGATTTCCTTTTAGCTATCATGTCATCAGGAATAAAATGAGCAAGGTACTAAGATCTTCCTTCATATCCTGTTGGGGAACTTGTTCTCACGGGGGAAATCTTCCTTCTCAGATGTACTTATGGAAAAATGGAGGGTTCAGGTCTGGATGTTATGGAAAGTTCCCGGCAAAGCCAGGGATGGGTTCTTAGGTCTACAACTTACTAGCTGACGACCTCGTGAATATAGCTTAACCACTCTCTGGCCCTCTACTGCCCCATCTATAAAAGGCAATGCCAATAAGGATGTAAACATGTGATTAAAACAGGAGCTCAGTGCTGGCTCTGAAGGGGGGTGGTGCAGTGGGTGTTAGCTTGTATCCTCACCTGTGGATGTTCTGAGCACTGCCGTTACACGGGTTACAGGGGGGCCATCGCTCTGGAATGGGTCAAGGGCCGGAATACACCTGGAATGTGGCTTAGACTGTGCCCTTGTGCCTGTGTAGAACATCTGTGATGGCCAAATGGACTGGGATAGTGACAGAATAAGGCACTACCCTGGCCGTCAATATAGGTACATACGTGTGATGTACATCGTGTACGGCTGAGGCCCAGCCTAGGTCACGTAGGCCATCTGTTGCTGATCTATTTAAAGAAATTGAATATTTCCCCGAAAATCCCCAAGGGCTGTTTATCAAGCTGAGATTGAGAAGTGATTAAGATATCAACTTTCTGTGTTCCGTCTGCCAGTCACAAACAGTGAGCTGGGTTTTACACAGAAGTCACGGGGAGAGGACAAAAGGGGGCCCGTCACAGCTAATGGTCGTGAAGGTCATTGTTCCTGCATCTTGGTGCCTTTTGTGGATGACTCACACAACACACCTTCAGAGGAATTTGTAATCATGAAAAGTAAGTTGTCCATAACACAGCCGTACCTAGGACCTGATGGGTCTTGTTCATATGCCTACTATATACAATCAACCTCCGTACAGAATTTCAATGCAATAGTTCACTTCATAAGTACTTTTCACATTCTTAAGAATTTTTCATTATTCCATTGAGCTATGGTACAGTACTATAATTTAATTCATTATCCCAATTCAGGTTTTTCTGCTATTATAGCTAACATTGTAATAAAAATCTGCCTGCACTAAGCTGTTTTCCTGGCAGAGAAGTATTTTCCTAAGTGTTAAGGGGTAGGGTTACCTCATAAAAAATCTGAACACTTTTATGACTCTTGATTCACAAGGCTATATTGCTTCTTTGAAAGGAGTGATAGGCTTTTCAATGCCACCAGCCATATGTGATTTTACCCAGCCCAGTTTTGCCACAGCCTTGCCAGCAATGGGTGATAATGTTTAAAATTGATTTTTCAAGTTTAGAAAGTATAAAATGGCAATTTGCTATTGTTGCCTTAATGCTTCTGCACATTAACAAGGCTTTGCTAATGACCCTCTAGATGACATACGCACTTTGGAGAAATGCTCTTCCTCAGGAATTCATAACAGAGATCAGGAAATGTGGTAGACATGGGGAGAAGGAGAGCGAAGCTGCAAACAGCAGCTGGGAATGTGCATTTGTACAGGTCACGTTCAAGCAGCTCATTCCAGCTCGCTGCTAGCCCCTAGGAGTGCCCTGGTCTGTTTAGATGGCTGCATTCCTGTAAGGAGGGTCTGTCTGTGTTTGGGGTCACTTCCTCTGGTTCAAGACAGACACAGGGTGGATGGAGCATTCCATTTCTAGTTTCCTCACCCAAATCTAGGTAACTTTGGAAATGTAGAAGTTACTCACAATAGGACTCTAAAGCTCACCACTGAGGCACCTCACCCACCCCCAGGGAAGGTCCTGAGAGACCAGATTATGGGTCGTTCCATATAAGAGCAGTCACTGTGGGCAATCACACATGGCCTCAGTGTGACCCACACCACTTTAAGGAGGCCGGTGGGATCAATGACATTGCTCCTGGGCCCGAATTCAGAAACAAATCTGAGTGAAAATGTGCCCATGGTCATGTGGCTCATCAGTGGATGAACAGGGGCTGGACTTGGAGACTTGGCTAGTGCAATGCCTTTTTCCTTTTACTCTAACACTCCTGCTCTCTGCAAAAATCAACATAGGACCACATTCAAAATCACCTGCAGGGTCTATTCTTGGTAGGATATGAAAGTATCATCTCCCTTGGGCGTGCTTTCTGGCCTCATGTGAGGTCCCTATCAAATGTAACTGATTCCTATCAACCTGGGGAAGCTGGCTTGTAAAACTCACACAACATCTGAAGTTCGGACCTCCCAGAGCATTGCAGCTAAGCAAGACATGGGGAGAGGGAGGGCGACAGGGGAGCCTGGCTATCTAGTCCCTGAGTCTAAGCTTACCTGATAAGGATGATGACCGAGGGTGTCTGCGCCATTGCCCCGATCATACTGCAGACACACATCACGCACAGGAAGGTGAGGAAGGCCTCTTGGCACCCAGGACTGGGACATTTTCCAGGAACCACGGTTGTGTTCTCGGCCGGGACAGTCGTGAGGCACGCACAGCCGGTGAGATTCTGAAACGGAAGTATTGAGTCCTTTGAACTGGGGGCATCTCCAGTTTCCAAAGCCATCCATCAGGTGGAGCTGGCACAGCCTAATTATGCATTCTGTGGCATTCCATTAATTAGGCCTGAATAAACAAGTTAGCTTTTTAAGGAGGCTGCAAAACACATGCAAATAAAGGAATATTTATGGGGAGAAGAACCAATTCCCCATCTCCTGTGTATTTCATGTCCATGCTCAAGAATCCCTCAATAGGCTCTACCCTAGACAAACGTGTCCCCCCCCCCCCCACAATTAGAGAGGAAACTATGCTTCCACAGCAGGATAAAACATTGCCAAATTAACGTTATAATTACTTGCCAATTTGTCCCCTTTTATGCCATTATAATTACAATGAAGTGTATTAAAAGAAATAAATCAGGTAACCAGCACGGTGTTGCTCATTCAGTGCCTAGTATGGCACTTGGAACAAAGAATGTGCATTGTCAGTTGCTGCTCCCGTTGGGGGGGGCCACCAGAAGAGGGGAGGCAGCTTAATGGGAAAGTTCTCACGTGGCAGGAGAAGCAAGGAGGGCTAAGAGCTGCCAGAAGCTGGGAGCAGATCGCAGGCAGCGAACTAAAGCCCAAACCAGACACATTTATTAATACATGATCCGAGGAGGGGGAAAATAAGTGGCTGCATTCCATTTGATCTCGTGGGTGGATTCTTGCCCAGCTGCCCCTGGTCCCCGGCGAGGTCTGGCCCCAGAATCATCATCAGAAGAATTTCTGATGGCAAAGGGGAGGGGCAGGGTCTGGGAGAGGCAGTGCCACGCGGGCGCCGAGCCAATTAAGGTTCAATAATAATAGTGCAGAGACCTTTAATGAATACAAAATGAAAACAATCATAAATGATTCATTGCTTTTCTTCTCAGGACTGCTCTGCTTTCAGAGCAAACGCCAAGGAAAATCCTCCTGAGGGTCAAACACATCCCCTTTGGCTTTCACGTTGCTCTTCCTCTCCTCTCCATCTCCACCCTCCCTCTGGCCTCTTCTCTTTTCCCCCACAGCAGAGCACAGATGGGGGGGGGTTTATCCCATCAAGTCACATGGGATATTTTCAGGGATGTCCAGAAGCCCTTCTGTGCCCGCCTCCCCCAGCCCCCCACCCCATCAGGGCCACCCTGCATGGCTGCATCCTGCCCAGGGGTGCTTATCCATGTGGGCAGATGTGGTGTGGGGCTGGATGCTTCTTCCTAAGCATTGTGCCGAAAGCAGGTGCCTCTGTGTAAGTGGCCAGGTTACAGCACCCTGCGGTGTTTACTCTAATTCCCATGAGAGGTGCTCAGATCTTGCCCCTCTGGCCCTTCCCACATACCTCTGCCCTGGGGGCTTCCTAGCTCTTCTGTAAAACCTCCTTCCCCTGAGTGGCCTCCCCCGGCTGGGCCAGCCCTGAGCCCCGAGGAGCCCCAGAAGGAAGGCACACTCCACACCCCGCTGGGGAGCCTTCCCCACCCTCCTGAGGAGACCTCGTGGTTACTGGGGGAAGACCATGTCTTATGTGCATTGTCCTGAGCGTTTCACGGTGCTGAGACAGAGCAGGTAAAACTTTGCAGATGGTTTGAGAATGCCTATGGCCAATGAATCCTTATCTGTGTTTATCAGGAGGCAGGGCTGCTCCCCCACTAACAACTTCAATGTCACCTTTCTTCCTGCCCAGGAGAGGAGTCTGTTCCTGCTCTCCCCAGACCCCAGGTTCGCAGCCAAACTCTGCTAGCTGTTTGCACCCACCACCTCCATCTCCTCCTCCAAGCTCCCACTCACTCCAGCTGGCTTCTGTCCCCACATGTAGGAGCCAGATCATGCGAAGCTCTCTGGGGGCCTCCATATCTTGACCTCACTGTCCACTTTTCTCTTACTGGGGCCCCTAGGAGCGCGTGCCTCTGAGCCCCTCCCCTCCCTGGCTTCCACAGCCCACGACCGTCCCAGACCCACTTTTTACGTCCCGTTCCAAGACTCCAAGCATGTCGCCATCTCCATGCTGAATCCAGGAACAAATGCCCCAAGTTGGATTCTACACTGTCAGCTTGGCACTCCTCCCCATCTACAGCTGGGAACTATTTCCCTAGAATGCCCTTCCCTGCGTGGGTGAGAGCTGGACAGGAGGGGTACACAGGTGATTTGGAAGGCAGAAGTGAAGCAGAGGGCACTACACTCTGAAGGTCAGACACAAGCATGATGCCCACAGAGGTGCCCAGAAGGTGCCAGTTGGCCCTAGCATCCGTTTGCACGGATTTTCCCATCTGAACTGCTGACAGCAGAGCCCCCAGGCCCACCTCTCCCGATCTGGCTGTCCACCTGCTGACATGGCCAAAACCCCTTTCATCTCACAGAGCAGCCATATGAGCACAGCTTCTTGGGATCTTCCCACAAGCCCCCCTCTTACCCATCTGAGCCGGTGCTTCTGGGGATGGGAAAGATCGGTCCTCTGAGCCTTCAAGATTTTAATTCTTCAACCTCCCCCATGTTCATGTGAGCTCTACTTCCTACACTCAATTCTTTATTTCCAAAATACCCGTGGGTGCTGCTTCCTGACCAAGCCCTGACAGGCACACCTCCCCCTGCCCAACATCCTTTCCCTCTGCATCTCTAGCCTGAGACATGGAACCCTATTAAGTCTCTGGACACCGGGTGGGAATGTGGACTCTGCCCCTTACTCCCACGTCCGATCCATCTTCCTCGTGACTCTGAGGCTAGTAAGGCCAGACATCACCGTGATTTTGCTCCCTAATTTATCCTTAGCTCCAGAGGACAGGGCCTGGCTCATAACAGGGATTCAACAGCTATTTACTGAATAAATCAATAGATCTCAAGGTCTATTCATGTCACTGTATCCTAAGTCCTTCCTCAAACCCTCAGATCCTTCTGTCTCTGATTCTTGTCGTAGCCTCAGAGAAAAGAGAGATTCAGCTGTAGGGGTCTAAAAACAACACGGACCCAAAGAATGCACAGGTATACATGAGGAACAGGCCCCATGGGGATGGCTATGGTCTTGCTTAGTCAACTACCCTAGGAACTGACCTCTGACTCACATAGCCTCTTAGGACTGTGATGTGAGTCCTGCAGTTGAGTAATCAGGATCAGAACCTGGTGAATAAACCGTGTCATTGATAAGCTTTGTTTAAGAAGTAATCTGTAATTGGGACCTATTACAATAGGTCTAATCTAAGACTCAGTCTTAGATTTTTGCCCAATACACAGATTAGGCCTCGACTGCATTGTATTTACCATGAAAGGAAAACTGCCTGGCTCGTTTCTGCTCTAAGAAATCCCCTTCTGAAATGGACCCAGTCTGGATTAGGTCTGTGTTCCAGCTCTAATGGAATGGGACAAAAATGAGACATCGTTATTTCAGACTATCTGACAGCGATTGCACAGTTCTGTCTGGCCTGGGGAGGGGATGCATGGGTCCATGAAGCCAATGTCCTGGGAATGGAGTGAGTGGGCAGCAGAGTTGAGCCAAGACAAAGGGACAGAGATGAAGGTGCACAAAGCCAGGGAAAGGGATGGGACAAGAACACGCCAAGGGCAGCTGCAGTCCTACTGGACAGAAATGGAGCATGCATAGGGTCATTAACACCACAAGAGCAGAAGTCAGACACGCAACTGATGTAGATGTCGTCTGGCTAGTGCCCAGGAGGGAGGCTGGAAATGGGTGGGTCCCTCCCAGAGGCTGGAGGCAAATCTGTATTTATTTATTTATTCAGATTTAACTTATTTGAGAAGAGCTATGGAAGAGGCTGGGGAGGAGGTAAGCCAGAGGGTCGGAGCAGGGAGATGGATACGACTCCTTTCTGGGCAGATGACTCAGTCTGACACAATGACCAGGAAACGCTGGGTGGTCCCATGGTCTGGGGGTGGGGGCAGGCACCTGGGACATTCCTGTGACCCCTCCAAGAGGGAAATCTAAGGGAACATGCTAAGCCGTGGTCACACAGCAAGAGATGGAGAAGCATCCGTCATTTGGGCTTAGGTGGCACGAGATGGACCTGGATATCGTCCTAATGGAGCTGCAGGGACACTGGCTGCAGAGGCAGCTGTTTGGGAAGAAACGTCCACCCAGATGTCCACATGCAGTGGGAAGAAGCACAGACGAGAACACAAGGCCCAGGCTGCATCATTGCAAGAAACAACTTTCCACCTATGGGTTTTCAGACTCCTACCCTCAACCGAAAGGAAGTGGAGGAACAGCTCTCCTTCCACTGATATTAACCAGGCATCTACATGGGAACCCCTAAACTTGCAAACGTTCCAAGAAGCACGAAGCTAGAAAATACAGAGATGATCCGGATGTGACAGAACCATCCACTTGACTAAGGAGATGGCAGAGACCAGAATCCTAATTCTCACCCTGTCTGCACACAACAGTCCCATCCGGCCAGTCCAAAGAGCAGACGGATCTCAGAAGCCGCCTGTAGACAGTCATGGCCCGAATCAAGTGCTTTCCTTGGCGGTCCCCAATATATTTCAGGCCTGAGAAAGTGCACCAGACTCCGGGACACTGGCGCATCATTCCTGACCTGGCAAACGTCCAATTTTCCATCCCCGTTTCAAAGCAACGTCTTCCCGGCTCACCAATCTGGGGGAAGGAATGCCATGTTTGCCGCCTTCATCACAGGAACATTCTCTGTCTGGCGTCACATATTGGGGCGGGAGGTGGGGGCAGGATCTGGCTTTCCTGGAAGTAAGTGCATCCTGATAACAGCATATTGATAACCAGACCACCACTGTGCTCGCACGGGAGGAGGGCGGGCAAAGCTTTGCGACCAGTGGTGACCCAGAGGACAGAAGGGGAGGGAGCTGTAAATTCTACAAGAACTTATCCTACAGACAGACTGGCCCGGGCACAACATGGCAGAAGTACAAGATGAGCCACAACAGTGTCTGCAAGACCCAAAGTTATGCAGCGACATGAATGCCCGTCACAGGGGCTGGTTAAACAGGCTCCAACAGATCCATGCAAGGAAAGACCATGTAGCTGTTAAAACTAGAAAAGATACAAGAGTGTTCTTTACGTACGGATATGGAAAGAATGCCACTATAAATTATTAACAATAAAAAGCCTACAAACAAAGAGGTACGGAATAAGAAAGACCTCGGATATGCGTTAAAATCCAGAAGGAGGCGCAAGAAACTAATCATAGCAATTACCTACTTGGCAAGATAGTCGGCTGGAAAACAGGTGAACAGGAGACAGAAGACAGAGGCCACTCCCTCTTTTTTATACTTTTTGATTTCTGAACAACACAAATATATCACCTATCAAAAAAAAAACCACTGCAGAACATTACAAAAGGAAGAAGAAATCAATGAAGAGTAGTCACTGAAAATCGTACTTCTATTCCACATTCAGTCATTAATTTAGACTGAGAAATGTTTCTATTCACATATAATGATGGGGATAAATAATTACAATAAAGCTGGAGACCATGAAAATAGAAAAATTACTCTTTAGAATCTCAGATTAATTTTCTATTGACGAAGGAAATCATAAGCATGCTATTTTGACAGCTCGTCTTACAAGGAGAAAAAAAAAAAGACATCTGCAGTGTTTCGAAAATACCAGCAAATGAAGTCGTTTGTGTTTGCGTCTTTTCCCCTTGGATCAATTAATTGCACAAATAAATCTGGTGTCTGGCTTGAAAGAGGACTCTTGCGAGGGGACAGGTATGGGGGTGGGTGAGGAGGTTATTTGTCCTGAAAGTCTGCTGTGAAATGTGGAAAGGTAGAGAGTTATTCCCCCAAATTCTGGAATATTCTTTCTGGTTTCCTTTCTGTAATGTATTCAGTTATGAGGCAGAAATGGCAATCTCTATTAAAGCTTGGGCTCTAGTCCTGTGCTTTGAAGGACAGTTTGTCGCAGACAGTGCTAGGATGCACAGTGCTCTGTCCTGTGAGACCTCTGACCCTTTGCTGTCACATCCTGATGAGGGGACAGCAGAGGGCTGCCATACCACCTCGGGAGTTTGGGACGTTTTCCTTCCAGTGACAGCGTGCTCCTATGAGTCCTAGATACTTAACAGATTCTTTCACGATTCAGTGGAGGTTCTCAGACACCCTCCTGTCGTTTATTACTGTCCTTTGGCAGCTCAGACTCTTCACCTCACTGGCCCAACCCAAGCCGGCATTTTTAGGTAGCGACGTCAACGCTCCGCACGACAACCCACGTGCCTCCTGGCAAAGGGGATATTGAAAAACCACAAGAAGAAATAGACTCTCTTGTTCCCTTTCAGGGTCACTGGCTGAAGGATAATGGCCAGGGAGAAAAATGCTCAGACAAAAGCAAGCCGCACCTTCACCTTTCACTCTCATCACCTGTAACGCAGGAGCCAGAGCACATCGGGCAGAGCCTCAATGATCTCCTGCAGGAAGGGGAGGGGAGGGCTGGTCTTTGGGGGAGTGGCAAGCCCATGCTCTGGGCCCCAGCCACCTGAGGAAGGGGGTGCAGGCAAGGCACAAATGTGGCTGGTGCTAGGAGGGAGCATCAGGTGTTTCCCGCTCTGTCTCTCTCTTCTGCAAACG
Organism: Hyaena hyaena; assembly: GCF_003009895.1. Taxonomy (NCBI): domain Eukaryota; kingdom Metazoa; phylum Chordata; class Mammalia; order Carnivora; family Hyaenidae; genus Hyaena; species Hyaena hyaena. The sequence goes on along the minus strand of NW_024082108.1, from coordinate 45,131 downwards.
GGATCTGTCCCTGTATCACAAAGTCCAAGCCTCCCCGCCAGCCTCGCGCTCACACACAGTCCACGCTGGAATGTCGCTCCAGTGCCTCGCCACCGCCAGACACCCACTCCTCCCTCACGAGAAGGCTCCCTGCCACTGCTCTTCCTCTGGGGGGGAAACATCTGCACCCTCCCTGAACCAATTCCTGCGCCAGCCCCCCAGCCCCACCCGCCCTGAACCAATCCCTCTTAGCATTCAACCACCCATCCTTTACTGTCAGGTTATTTTAATAATAATAATAAAAAAAAGTTTTGTTTCCTTATTGAAAAAGGGATGCACGCTCATTGTGGATAATTTAGGAGTTTGCAGAAAATGTGAAGGAAACATGAAAATTAATGTTTCAGCCTCTAGCCAGAGGTAATGTTCTGTGAGCAGCTGGTGGTATATCTTCTGTAGAGATCTTCCCATGTAACGATACACAAATATTTAGATTTTTCCCTTTCTTTACTAAAAGGGATCATAATCTGTATATTGTTTTATAATATGCTCGTTTCACTTAATAGGTTAGCTGTTGCTCATGGGTGTTCCTTTCTATATAATTCTATCGATACGTTATATCTCATCTCACAGTAAACATAAGCTCCTGCCTTTCCAACTCGATTTCTTTTTCTTTTACTTTATTTTTTTAAAATTAATGATTATTTTTGAGAGAGAGAGAGAGAGAGAGGGAGAAAGAGGGAGCGAGCGCAAGTGAGAAGGGGAGGGGCAGAGAGGGAGGGAGACACAGAATCCGAAGCAGGGGCCAGGCTCTGAGCTGTCAGCACAGAGCCCGACATGGGGCTCGAACTCATAGACCACGAGACCATGACTTGAGCCAAAGATGCACACCTAACCAAACAAGCACCCAGGTATCTCATTTACTTATTTTTAAATAAGTAAATTTACACTCAACATGGGAGCTTGAACTCACACCCCAAGATCTAAATCACATGCTCTTCTATTGAGCCTGCCAGGCACCCCTCCCCCCCAGCTCTGTTTCTAGTGCCTAGTCTAGCGCCTGAGATATATTAGGGTTTCAGGTGGTAATGCCCTCATCGGGCTTTATTTCAGAACAGTTGCATCTTCTGACAAGCCATCACCTGAATGAGTACGGACTTTGAAATCAACAAATGGGGTCAGGTTCTAGGAGACGGCTTGCAAACTCCAGACCTTTGAGGGCAAGACAGGAAACAGGTAAGAAAACTGGTGCAGGAGTAAGGGGTAGCCAGTGGGGGAGACTATGGCTAAGAGGAGATCAAATGCCTTATTGTGGGTTTGACCATTTCTCAGCTTCAGCCACAGTTGCTGCCCTGTGAGGCCGCCTTGGCCAAGTCAGTTCTCGTCCAACTTTTACAGAGAGGCCAAGAATCCAGATTTGTTAGGAAATGCACAGACCATTGAAATGATGGTTCAGGCCACAGTAAGCACATCTGGAGGGCAGAGAGGGTGTCTACACTGTTTGCTTCTTCTGTACTATGCAGATATAGCACCCCTAGTCTCCTGCTGTTTCCCAAGTGCTTGAACACACAAAGGTGAGAACGAAAAGGACGTCGAAGGCTGGATGCTCATTGTCAGCTTGGACACGGTTTCTTGAAAGATAAGAACATAGGAACCCATCCCTCTCCTAGAGCAGTGGTTCTCCACTGTGGGGGCTTCTGCCCCCAGCCACAACCTGTGGAAATATCTGGAGACATTGCCAGTTTCACAAATGAGCGGGTGTTGCTATTGGCATCTGGTGGGCGGAGCTCAGGGATGCTACTGAAAAGACAGACACATCCCCAAACGTCAGCAGGGCCGAGGTGGAGATGCTCTACAGCAGAACGATGGTTCTCAACCTCTGTTATGTACCAGAAACATTTAGGGGAGGGGTGCTTTAAAAAGATACGGACACCTGGATCCTATCCCACAGTAAGGAAATCAGAGTTTCTAAAGATGAGGTTCAGGCTTCATATTTTAAAAGCTCTCAAGTGATCCTAATAGGCAGGCAGGGCTGAGATCCATGATAGTCAACAATAAACTACCTGCATGCGTCCACAGTGGGCTCCCCGTCCCTCCCCCTGCACAGAACTGGCTCAGGGCTCTGCTCAAATAGGTGCTCGACACCTATCTGTTGCCTGCTTGGGGGGGTGGATAGATTAGTGATCTCTCATTAGCGGCCTACAAACTGCTGTGCTGGACTTGTATTGACTTCCAACGTTCTACTGGTGGCTGATACAATCCTTTGTTTGAGTCAATTATTCAGTACATCAAAAGGATATGACTTCCAGCAGCACACCAACCCACCTTCTGTTGGAATAATTACTTCTGAGAGTGAAAGGTACAGAAACAATCTGGACAATATATTCAAGCCAAAGGAAGCTTACGAAATTAACACACGCTCTTTTCTGTCAGCCCCTCCTAGTCCGATGCAAGGAGATGAATGAGCAATGTACATTTAACGCGATCCCGGAAACGCCCATTGCGATCTCTCAACGAGATAGGACATAGGAACATAAAACACAAAAGCTAAGCCAGGGCAGCAAGGAAAGTCTAGTACCAGCAAGCCACCAATGCTAACCAGGTTTCCCTATAATCAGAATTGTGTGATTGGTGATGTAGTCACATTTAATGGAAATTATGGAAAATTTTCACAGGTTCTGACGAAAGTTACAGGTGAACGGGACATACCAAGGACTGGGGCTTTAGTATGGAGATCCGTACCAGCCATTCTACTGGCTGCCAAATGCTATTCAAGGGAGTAGTATTCTCGCCCATGGCTCCCTGGGGACAGCACGGGGCCTCCAGCCAGGTGTTCAGGAAGCCTGGGGCCAGAGCCATGGCTGGCATTGGAAATGCAAGGGTCCACAAGAAAACCCCAACCCCATCGCTGGACGCTGGAGCCCAGTGAGAGAGAGGCAGGAGTAAACAAGCTGTTCGACAGGGGAAGGAGGGTCTGACCTTGCAGGACAGAGCAAGTGCCGGAGGACTCAGGAGGACATCAGGACAAGGTTCTAATGCAGCCCTGGAAGAAGTGATGAGCGGGGAGGAGGCTTCTCAGCTGCAGATAAAGAACTATTGTGCATCTGAAGGGCTTAAGGGAAGACCCTCCTTGATAAAAGGAGCAGCATGAGTAACGGCACAGAGGCAAACCAGGAGCAGCATGTGCAAAGGCCAGGAGGTATAAAAGGAACAGCATGTGCAAAGGCCCGGAAGTATACAAGGAGCAGCATGTGCAAAGGCCTGGAGGTATACAAGGAGCAGCACGTGTAAAGGCCCGGAGGTATACAAGGAGCAGCATGTGCAAAGGCCAGGAGGTATACAAGGAGCAACATGTGCAAAGGCCAGGAGGTATACAAGGAGCAGCATGTGCAAAGACCCGGAAGTATACAAGGAGCAGCATGTGCAAGACCCGGAAGTATACAAGGAGCAGCATGTGCAAAGGCCTGGAGGTATACAAGGAGCAGCATGTGCAAAGGCCCGGAGGTATACAAGGAGCAGCATGTGTAAAGGCCCGGAGGTATACAAGGAGCAGCATGTGTAAAGGCCGGAGGTATACAAGGAGCAGCATGTGCAAAGGCCCAGAGGTATAAAAGGAGCAGCATGTGCAAAGGCCAGGAGGTATAAAAGGAGCAGCATGTGCAAAGGCCTGGAAGTATACAAGGAGCAGCATGTGCAAAGGCCCAGAGGTATACAAGGAGCAGCATGTGCAAAGGCCCGGAAGTATACAAGGAGCAGCACGTGTAAAGGCCCAGAGGTATAAAAGGAGCAGCATGTGCAAAGGCCTGGAGGTAAGGGAGAGCTGGGTGTGTCGCGGGGAACCCCATGAAGTCCAACATAGCAGGTCATTCCTCAACAGGCAGGAGAAGTGGGGAGGTTGAGGCTTCAGAGGCAGTAGGGGCAGCCTGTGAAGACAGTGTCTTGCGTATAGAGCGCACGCATGCATGAAGAAGTCCTTTCAAGGAGGAAGAAGGTAAGCATCCTAAAGAGGAAAGTCACAGAGTGAGAGGAAGACACTGGGTTTGGGGTCAGACCCATCTACATTCTAACGCCAACGCCACCATGCTCTGCGTGAGCTGGGGCAAGTGACTCGTCTGCAATCAGGGAGTAAAAATAACACCCCCCTCCGCAGACTGCCGTGAGGATCGAGGAGATAATACCCACAGGGCTGGGGGTGCAGGTATCAGAACGGCTGCACTCACACCTGGAAAGCTAGAGGACTCCAGCAGACGGTGAAGGAATAATAAGAAAAAAGAGGGAAATTGGGAAGACGGATGAGGAAGCCTTCAGTTTGTGGAAAAGTTTTTTTGAGAGCTTGGAGGCAGGAAGAGGGAACGAAGGAGGGAGCGAATGTACCAGGAATATAATCCACCATTTGGCATGCTCTCAAAACACTGCAGCAGAGATTTAAAAGATTGAAATTGCTTTCTGCTCATTTTTGGATGGTGGCCTGAGATTTCTTTGACTCTAGGCCAAGCCGTCATGGACCATGAGTGACATGCGGAAGGCCTGTTGCCTGGCCCACGCAGGCTCTTGGAAAAGTTTGCTGCTGTTGCGATGTCCGGTTATGGTTGTTTTTCAGGCAAGGTTGTCCCAAGGGCCCCTTTTTGGGATAGGCGTGGTCTCAGTCACCTGCTGGAAGGCAGGGTATCGCGAGATCTGCCTCCCTGGAGGAGAAATGGTACTCCCATCCAGTCCTGGGGCCCGGGGCTGTCTCAATCTCTCACTCGTAATCGCGGGAGGAGAGCCTCTCTGATTTGCCTGCACCCCAGCAGATGCCAGGAGGCCTCCAGCAATGTGAAGAAAAGGCAGGTGTCTGGAGAAGGAACGACAGATCCAGAGGGAAGCAGAGAGGCTCACTGTACAATAATTGCATCCCACAGTGCTGTTTCAGCAGCTGGAAATAGTCACCGGCCTGCTTAGGCTCTTCGTCAATAAGACTCATGTACATGCAAGATCAAGGGAAATCCAATTTTTAAGACAATTGTTTTTTTTTGGTCAGTGAATGCTCTGAAATAGAGACCTATTTGGTCTCAGGATACGGAGTCCATTTAATTCCCAAAGCAGGACAGACCAGAGCTGATTTAAATAACTTCTGGGATATTAAAATGTTAACAAAGTTGTTGTCATGAAAAAGAACAGCTTGTACTTTTATTTTAACCACTCACAAGGCCCCATCCATTTTGAAAATGCATTTCCAGGCACATAAAGAAATTGCTTTATCATCTAATTTAAAAAAATCAGTTTCTCCCCACCACCACTCCCCCCTTCCACCAGAGTGATTTATTTTCTCAATAGAAAAATGTTAATAACTGGCCAGGAATCTAAATGTTAAGAGCAAAGAAAAATGAAATCTTTGGAGATGAAAATAAGTGATCGACTTCTCCTCCTTCAGAGAAACTGCTGCTCCCAAAAGATACAGGATGTGAGAAGGAAAAGAAACAAATAATTGCAACTCTAAATTCTTCTAAAGCAGCCCCCCAAGCCTTTTGCTCAGGCTTCCCCTCATCTGTGCATTCCTGAACATTTACAGAGCACTTCTGGATGACAGTCCTCCTTGGGGACACTCGCAGATCAGAGCAGGTGGCAAATGCTTTTAGCAGATCGCTGCGGTGAAATGAGAGAGGACCATGCCGTAGAGACAGGGACAGAGAACCACAGAAACAAGAACACCAAAGCTAAAGAAGGGAAGGGGTGTTTTCACAGAGAAGGGGGAATTCGAGTAGTGTATTGGCAGTTGAGTAGGCAAATGGGGAGAGAAGTGTGAACAGACATACGTTGTGTGGGGGAAGCTGAATACAAACTAAAAGGAAGTAGAGCGGAAGAGAATGGCTGAGGACAGACATGTGCTGAAGACCCCTACAAAGGCAGTTCAGTGCCTAGATCTTGATCACGGTATCTCCTCTGCCAGGTAAGTATTGCCTAGATCTTAACCTACAGGTGACAGGGTAGCGTTCCATGGGGTCCTTTGCAGTGTTGCAGAAATCATTTTGGCTGCAGTGTAGAAGATGGGCCAGAAGGGGGCCACCCGGAGCTGTGAGGACAGTCGGGCAACTGCCACACTTGTCCAAGGGAGAGACCAGGAGGGCTGGCACCAGGCCAGTGGTGTTGTGGATGCAGAAGACAGGCAGGTGTGAGAGACACCTGGAACGTGGGACAAGCATGACTTGGTGACCAGTCCCTTAGCATCAGGTTTTCATGCAGGGAACATGGAAAACTGCAGGCTGATGGCCAACTGGAAAATTCATACTGAGAAGGACGGATTTAAAAAAAAAAAAAAAAAAAAAAAAAAAAGCTTAGAGGGTGGATGGGAAAAGGTGGGAGGTATCTTGTTGAGAATAAAAAGGCAAAGAGAACCGAGTAAGGAAGAGGTTGAATTAGTGTCAGAGAGTCTCAGGTTTCGAAGACATCTATCTTCTCTGATCAATGGTATTCTAGTCTTCCTTTACATACTTCTGGTGATGGGGAGCTCATTACCAGTAGAGTCGGGTTATTCCACGGACACCCTCTGTGAGTGCCTTGAACCATAATCTTTTTCTCTGGCTCCATATCTACAGCTTCCTTTGAATTTTTTTTAACTTTCTGTTGCTCCGTGACACTTTCTGGAAACCTATTTGACTTAGCAGGAAAGGCTGACCGACTGGACAGTCTACGCATTCTACTGACAGAGGGTCCTCTACTAGACTGCGATGGAGTCTGAGAAACAGTCGCGGTGCAGGTACATAAAATATGGAACATGTGTGGTCGCCCACTCCTGCCCCTGACCACGGCTTTTAAGCTACTTGGGCTGCCTGAGTCTCCCGCCCCATCCCCTCCCGTCAGAAAATCACCAATACCGTGCTGTTGCAGCCAGCGAAGCAGGCAGACAGGTAGGTGATGCCATCTGCCCCACACACGGGTGTGAAGGAATCGGTTTGGCATTCACAATTTTTATTGCAGGGCGAGTAGGGGTCCAGAGCCGAGCCAGGCGCTGAGCTGGAAAAGAACAGAAACATGGAATCCCATCAGAGGAAGGTCAATTTCAGTTGGATCACTGGGTCCTTTGCTGTGATGAGTCACCTGGCACTACTGCTTTCTGCTCCTAGGATCTCCCCTTCCCTGTCCCACAAGGACCCGCCCAGCGCCACCTCTGGGAGCTGAGCCGAGGCAGTGGTGCTAAGCTGTGAGCTTCCTCTGCCCAGAGGCAGAAGCCTCTTCTTATCTCAGCTGGCCTCTCCTCCAAGATGCTGCTCACGATCACTACAGCTCAGCCCCTGTTGCCTCCTTCCCTGACCCAGCACCTCCGCCAGGCTGAGCCCAACACAGACTTCTCCCCGCCTCGGGGCAGTCCTGAGGTCTCTTTCATCCCTCCCCAGCAGGCATACCCTCCTGATGCTTAACACCGCCTCAACTAGCCTGGCTTCAAAAACTATTGTCTGTGTGATTCAACTTCCTGAGAAAAAGAACACAAGTTATTTTAAATTTCCTTTTGTACCATTAAAGGCACAATTACCCAGAGCACGCTGACTGCAAAGAGGAAAAGGGCGGAGTGGGCGTTGTTAGCTCCGTGAGAGAGGCAGCGTCTCGTTCTAGGCCCGTTATTTTCAGCTGAGCCTCCCAGGGTCCAGAACACTTCATAGTAACGATGATGACGTTGATATCTGACAATTTATGTGGCAGGCGCTATTCACGGTACTGCACGGATTATATTTCACTTATTCTCCGGGTAACCCCACAGGGTTGATAGAGAGAAACTGAGGCAGAGCCAGGCTGAGTCACCTGATCAAATATACCTACCTTGTTCATGGGAAAGGGGGAGGGGGTCCTGGAGCTCTCCCAATCTGGGGACCGTTAGCAGTTGGATTGTAGTCCCTGAGCTTTTTTTTTTTTTTAATTTTTTTTAATGAAGAAGAACTTCATTATCGTATGACCCTATGCTTTGAACCGCTACAAGTTTACAGCTTGAGAGCTGGCACAGTTTAAGGCTGGCGGTCTTTCTCTCCAAAAGCTGTTATTTATGGCATGCACAAGCCAGGAGGTGCCATATTTGGGAGAGGGAGGAAACAGGTCTGGGGGGTGGGGCGGGCAGAAGAGGCCACGGTGGTCGTAAAGGGGAATGGAGGGGCACACGACTGCCTGGACCATGCGTGAATATACAGACAGCTGCCTCCACCTGTGTTCTTGCATTCAGCCTGCTTGACCCTGCGGGTGCCTGTATCTTCTAGAAACAGGACTTCAGGAGAAAGCCTGATGGCCTGCTTGGAGGAGGAGACTGGTGTGAGGAGGAACTGGTATCCTGCAGGCTAATTCTGCTGCACCCTTGATGCTCCAGACTGACCCCCAAGCAGCTTCAGAGTCTCACACAGGAAGGAGACAGCTATGGATGCTGGACTCTCCCTAATTCCCTCTGGGGCAATTCTGTGGATTCTAGGTCAAAGTCTTGGGATAATAACTAGAAAAAAAGTGTCCCGTAAGAATTAACTTCCTTCACTTGTCCCTCTTTTCTCCTTTTATTCCCCACCTCCTTCTCCCTCCCATACTTATCAATACCTCCGGTGGATGAGACCTTACAGTTACTAAGGGAGACTAATGATAGCTTCGGATAATTTCAGGAATGGTTGAAATCTAGTCTGTCTTTCATTTTAGGCTGAATTTTTAAGAAGTTTTTATTTATTTATTTTGAGAGAGAGAGAGACGGTGCGAATGAGTGGGGAAGGGGCAGAGAGAAAGAGGGAGAGAGAGAAATCTCAAGCAGGCCCTGCGCTGACGGCACAGAGCTCGACAAGAGACTCGAACCCACGGACCTTGAGATCATGACCTGTGCTGAAGTCAAGAGTCGGACGCCTATCCGACAGAGCCACCCAGGCACCCTTAAGATGAATTTTAAAATAAAATTTTTCTGTATCATCTCTAATCGCTCCTAAAGTCAAATGCTCAACATGGTAGGAGTACTGTGGGGAGTGAAGAGAGGATGGTTCCCCCCCCCCACCTCGGGGCGGGTTCCAGGCCACCCTGGGACACAGCTGTGGAGTGGAACGGCCTTGCTCTCTCCACCCACAGGGTCCACGTGGATTCTCTGGCACTGGGAGGGAGATGCACAGAAGATCATCGGACCCTCCACTGACGGTAACCAGGGACAAAGCTGGCTCTGTCACCCGACCACCGAGGAAGCGGCCAGCCATCCCCCCAGGGCAGGCAGGGGCGCAAACAGACATCTGCGGGACTTACGTGTTTCCATAGGGAACAGTAACCCCAGCCACGGGGCCCGTGTCACAGCCCAGGAAGAGGAAGGAGACGTAGCAAGCTGTGGATACCAGGTTGACGAGCATGGCCATCCGGATGGCCCCGAGGGCGGAAAGACTGAGCTTCTTCACCAGGAGGCCGCCCAAGAAGATCCCCAGACAGGCACATGGGATTGCAGTCATCCCTGGGAGAACAGAGGACCCGGGATGTTAGCAAGGAACCAGGGCCAGTCCGTGCAACAGGCGATAGTGCCAGGCTGGGGGCTGAGCCCCGCCCAGACCGATTTCCGGTGTGGTCTCAGGGCAGCACTATTTTCTCCCCCCACCCCCAGGTCTCCACAAAGGGCCTTACTTCTGCCCTCCGGGAGCCCACAGAAAACTGGGGGACACACACACGTAAACCCTCAGTTAGTAGGAGTCCAAGTACATACCCCTATCGTGCTAAGTGAGGTACCCTCATGGGAAAGACACGGCTGGCGTGGGAGCAGCCAAGAGACAAAGGCAGACAGACTGGGACCAGGCACACGCGTTTTAGGGAAGTAAAGATCATGGAGCACTGATGTGCTTCTCTGTGCATTTTTGAGATGATGTGGGAAAAGGGGACTCAAGATCCTTTGGGGATTTTCTCCCCTTTTCTCATTAGCCGAGGAGGGCTTCACGGAAGGGTCTGGCGGCTGTTTAAACAAAGGTCCCAGGACTCACCAGCCCGTGGAGATGGCATTTTAACCGGCTGACTCCTCGGGAAGTAGCATCAATCAAATCAATAGATTTTGTAACTCTTGGGGAGTAATTGGCATAAAAGCTTCCCCCTCTCTTATAAACAGAGCTATCTGCAAAGCAGCAGGACCATAAACCTGTTATTTCTAATTCTCAGAGACTCGTGGAATTTTAGAAGGACCGAAGGATCCTAGGGTTCCAATCTCCTCTTTGGGTTTTTGCTTTGTTCTGATTTGCTTCATCTAATACTCAGCTTTAAATTACCGTGTGTCATTTATCCACCATGTAGATTGCACATGGCCAATTTCCCAGGGCAGGCTGCCTCCTCCTTGCCAATCAACAGACCTCAGGTCAATCGACTACATCAACCAGCTGGTATGTGCTAAGGGAATGCAAATTAATCTTAATATTAGGGTAAGAAAAACATAATCAGGAAGGCTGAGCTCTAAGAGAAAATAGCTCAAGTCATATTTAAATAAAACAAAGATCTCTGTATTATCTGATGCTCTTTGACTATCAACTTGGTTTCCCCTTGTTCTTGGTATAGAAATGACCTTCATGATCAAGCCCCCATGTGCCTCTCTCTGCTCACCCCATGCCCACTGTTCTTCCTTTCTCTCCCTGGGATGGACCGTGCCCATTCAGGTTCCCCCAGGCTTTGCACTTGCTGATCCCGGTCCTGGAACATTCTTGCACTGTGTCTCCCCTTGGCATACTCCGTACTCCCTTCAGAGATGCCTTCCCAGCCCATGCCTTCTAGAATGGTCCTATTCTCTACCCAGGGGTCTCCCTATCATTCCTCACCCTGTTTTATTGTCTTCTTGGCTCTCCCCACTGTCTGAAGCCGCTTCATTCATCTTCAGTTCTGTTGTTACTCATTCACTCTCCCCCTCCCCAAATGCAGCTTCCCTGAGCCCGAGAACCTTCCCCATCCTGCTCAGTCCACACCATTCCCTGTGCCTGGCACGGTGCTGAGCACCGAGCGGACACTCAAGGCTTATGTTCAGGATGAATGCAATGGTGAGCAGGTTGGATCCGTGTGAATAGCACTGGGAGGCCATGCCCACGCCCAGAGAGCAGGCCTGTGCTTTGTTTCATTTCCTAGCGGAGACCGCAGGGAGTGTCACCTGGTGATGATGGTAACTATGGCAATAACAGGCTTTCAGCGCCTTTCCTCCCAGCCATCATCAGCCTTCTCTTCCTCCCTGATGTGTGTGCCGCCTTAGCATTCAGTTATCAGAACTTCCCCGAAACTCTATCCTCATTACGTTAACCTATGCAGATTGAGTCCTTTTTATCTTCACGCATAAATCCATGCCATCAGCGCCTTAATCATCTATGTAGCTCTTTTCGGGACTCTGTCCCATTTGTTGATGGCTTCAAGGGTGGCACAGAGCCAGGCACAAACACCCAGCGATGACTGCATGGGGGACCATCCCCTGGGTCTGCAGAAGCCAAGCACTTTCTGATGCGGGCCTTGCCTGGTGCTCCGAGTATCTCTCTGTCCCCGCTGCCAGCCCTCCAGGATCCGTGCTGATTAGAGTGAGGCTCTGAGCAGGACACAGGGAGAGAGCACCCACGCTGCGTGGACTGCCGGACAGACGGACTGACAGATGGGCCAGCAGGTGGCCTTTCCGCATGGCAGAGGAAGGTCCTCCCCTGCCAAGCACTCTGACAGAGTCACTGGGAAGGACACAGGTGCAAGAAGGCGAGATTGTTGTTTTGACCTTCTGCCCTGAAGACTATTGATTTGTTTGTCGATAGAGACCTTAGGAGTCTGTTCTGAAATAGAACACAGCCCCGACCCAGCAACCATGCAAATGCAAACAGAGCATAAGAACCATAGTGGCTCAGTTGGATAAGCATCTGACTTCGGCTCAGGTCATGATCTCATGGTTCGTGGGTTCGAGCCCCGCATTGGGCTCTGTGCTGACTGCTAGCTCAGAGCCTGGAGCCTGCTTCAGATTCTGTGCCTCTCTCTCTCTCTGACTCTCCCCTGCTCACGCTGTCTCTCTCTGTCTCTCAGAAATAAATAAAACATTAAAAAAAAAAAAAAGAGCCGCAGCACAGGAATGGAGAAACTCCGGCTGCCAGAGGGCAAAACCAGAGACACCCGAGGTTATAACGAAGAAGTTACAACTTTAATTATAAAGAGATCCACTGTACCTATCTCTGTCAGGCAGAAACTAAAGGGCTGCCTGCATTTTGCCACTATGTGTGGAAGTGACAATGCCAAAGTGGATGGTAAACCGTTATTAGTAAAAAAAAAAAAAAAAAAAAAAAAAAAAAAAGAAAAAAATAAGGCTTGTGCAACCCTAGCAGCCCCCAAGAAGACGTGCTATGACCCAGCACCATCACTGTAGTAGGCNAAAAAAAAAAAAAAAAAAAAAAGTAAAGAAAAGAAAAAAATAAGGCTTGTGCAACCCTAGCAGCCCCCAAGAAGACGTGCTATGACCCAGCACCATCACTGTAGTAGGCTTTTCATATATATTTTTTAGTTGAGATACATTATGTCCTGGGAAGTGCACAAGCTTACAGGAACAGCCGATGATTTCCTGCATCCATATCCACCTCTGTAACCACGGCTCAGATCAAGCTTAAAACATTTCCAGCAGCTCAGGAAGCTCCCGGTGGCTGCCCTCCTCCCTTTCCTGGAAAGACAGTACCCATCATCAAGGCCTCCATCATTTTAATTAACTTTTCCTCTTTTGAACTCATATAAATGTACTCTTTGGTGCCTGACGCCTTTCGACTCTGTCAGATTTATCCACACGGAGACAGGTATGAAAATGCTTGCTTCCTCGTGCTGTGCGAAGACTCTGCATGAGCAGTCTGTGATTTATTTACTCATCCTTCTGTCGACAGACATCTGGGCTGAGTCCAGTTGGCGGTGTTATGCACAAGGCTGCTGGAATGCTGTCACAGATGCATATCCAAAGGAATGGACTTCACCATTCATTTCCGGTGGAACATGCCCAGAAGTGGAATGGATGGATTCTAGTGTAAAAATATGCTTCACCGGGCACTGCCCAGGAGCTGTCCCAAGTGCTCGCACTACTGGGCACTTCCAACAGCCACACGCGAGAGTTCTAGTTGCTCCACATCCTCACCAACATTCGGTGCTATCAGTCCGGTGGATGCACAGTGGTGTCTCAGCGTGGTTTTAATGTGTTTTCCTGATGACTCATGGTGGCTTAGCACCTTTGCATTTGTTTATTGGCTATTAGGCAAAGACACAGTGAGTGCTGAAGAAGACCGTTCCCCTCAGCAGATGATCAGACGCCTCTACTTACCAGAGAAGGTTATTCGTATGGCTGGAGATCTCTCTCAAACGCAGGGCTGTCCTGGCCGGATTCTCAGTGGCCACACTCATGCTTGAGGAGTCTTTCTGTCGGGGCTGTCGGTCCACATCCCTCTCTTGTCCTGCAAACTCCCTTGTGCTGGCTCTTTTCCCTGTGCTTAGCAACCTGCACACGCTTCCTGGCAATGCACCATCTCCACCAATCCCCTTGACTCTGATCCCCTCGATAGCCCACCTGCTAGGGCCACTTCTCCTCTGCTCCACCCCTGAGCTGTGGGAAAGTGTTCTGTGGTCGCAGACTGTGCCTTCCCTCTCGTGGGCTGCTCTCCACACAGAGGATGGTCTCCTCACGGCCACTTGTCGGATGCAGCTCTGAGCTCTGACACAGGCAGAAGGGCGTCCTGGTTGTTGCAGCTAATGGAAGGAAGCTAATGGCTTCCTTCTTGGAATCATCTCTTCCTGGACTCCCATGCCCTGTGGATTTCTCTGCGACTCCCCCTCAGACTCCTCTCTTTCCTCATAGTTGGTCTCTCACCCTTTGTCTCTATGTCTCCACTTTCTCATCACATAATGTTCACTCTGGTGTCCTCCAAACATCCATACACCGATGCAACCAAACCTCTATTCCTCACCCGGGTTTCCTTCTGGAGCCCCCGCTGAGTCCGGGTTGCTGCGTTGATACATCACGGGCATCTTGCGCTCGGCAGCTTGAAAAGTGATCTCCTAATCTTCCCCATGGATCTGATTCTTCTCTGAGGTTTCCAGGTTTCAAAAATGGTAGCACCAGCTGTCTGAGCCAAACACCTGCGAGTCCTTCTTAACTCTCCCGTCTCCCTTGTCAGTTGTGAAAAGGCCACTTTCCTAATTTCCCCTTAGTAATGCTCTTCCCCTGAGGGTAAATTGGTTTTCCATACCTTGGCCAACTCCAAACAATGGAGCGCATCCCTATAGGCTACTACTGAGAACGATGGGAAGGCCACGCTTGCACTTGGGAAGAAGGGATACGATGACGCATGAATTTTGTCTGCCATGGGCAGGGGTCAGGAAGGGCGTACGTGGCCTCCAACTTCTATATTTTCTGACTGTGGGTTTCGTGCCGCCAAGAATATTCCTACTTTTTTTTATATGCCTGGCCAAAGCCTTGTAACCTTTCAGGATACATCTTGACTCCCCTCTCCATCCTCTCTTCTCCCAAATTCTGCAGTTCCCACTAATCTACTGACCTCCTAGCCTGTCACAAGGCTTCCTTCATACATTTTATATTTTATGTATTTACATCTATATCTTTATCATCATATCCTTTTGGCAAATCTGACCCCAAGAATATACTTTGAAATGCCTTCTACATACAGAGCCCATGAATACTGCTGCTAAAGGAACAGCAGAGTCTGGGCTCTTTCTTTGGTGGACCTCGGTGAATCTGACAGTGTTATGTGCATGATGGCAGCCCTCTGCCCTCCCCGGGGGATGAAGAGGCGGACTCACCGAGCAGCTGGTTGGCAGAAGAGGTGGTGAGGTTAAATTGCTGCTCTAGGTACTTCCCCAGGAAGGCAGCGAAGCCAGCCACCACTGCAATCTCCATGCAGGCGGCCAGGATGATGCAGGTGAACACGGGGTTGGAGAGCAGGTGCTTGGTGACCTTCGGGATCACTGCAGAGAGAGACAAGCAGAGGACCATGGTCAATGCTGCACCACCGGTTCTTGGGCCCCCAACGTCCCTTCTTGACATGCTTTCTGCACATCTCAGTAAACAGTAGCGGGTGTCACCCAATAGCTCAGACTGAAATCTAGCACCTGCAAGTCACCGACGATTGTGAAAAGTCTTGCTTCAAAATATAGGCTGATATTTAGCCATTTAAACTCAGAACAACTACAACAAGGGAGACAATACCACACCTTTTCTTGGTTTACTGGAAACAGTAAGGTATTTTATAAGCAATGACAAATTACTTCCATTCCCCCCCCCCAAAAAGAATTTGGGGTTTCTCAAAGGAATGAAAATAATTATATATTATAAATTGTAAGTGTTTTGATTATGTTACATCAGTAAATCTAAGCATATATATCAATAGACCTAGGATAATATTTGTAACTATTTATGTATGTTAAGAAAAGATATTCAATCTTGGGGTGCCTGGGTGGCTCAGTTGGTTGAGCGTCTGACTCTTGATTTCAGCTTAGGTCATGATGTCATGATTGTGAGACCAAGCTTCGCATCTGGCTTTGTGCAGAGCATGGAGCCTGCTTGGGATGTGCATGCTCTCTCTTGTTCACTCACTCTCTGTCTCAAAAAAATATATATGTATATAAATGTTCAATCTTGAGAAGTTTCAAGAAAGAAATGGAATTCTATGCTTATATAAACATACATATATATGCTGAGTCAAACCCTACCTCTTTCCAGTAGGTCTATGGCTAACTCCTTGGGAAAAGCTTCCATGAGTTCTCACATGGGCAACTCCGAGAGCAGCCCAACCGGGGTCAAGACCAATTGGGTCTTGACTTTTGATCTGATCTGACATAATCATTCCTTAAATGGTAGCCAGTAGGATCAACTCAAATTACCATCCTGCTCAAAACTCCCTGATGACCCATATCTGCCTCTTAGCAATCTGATGACCCTTCCTGCTACACCCCTTTCTCCCTCCAGTCCAGCCTGCCTGCTCCCAGTCTTTCTTGCCTCAAGCAGGCCCTCCCCATGCTAGGCTATGCACTAAGGGCTTCTGCCTCTTCAGAGATGCTCTGCCCCCAGAACTTTGCTACATATGTCCCTTCACCCTCAGGTAGCTTTTTCTCATCATCCAGTCCCACCTAGAAGAAGCTGCCTGCCCAGCCTGGTGCCCAGGACTCAGGTGAGAACTGATGGTAGGCAAGAGCATGTGGTGGCTCATGCACCATATTACCACCACCAGAGTCAGAAGGCAGGTCTTACTGAGGTCATGAATTTCAATCTTATTTTATTATGCTCTATATTTTTCAAGGTAAGCGGTTTCATAAACCACTTAAGATTCCCTACGTGGGTGCTTTAAAAAATGTGAGATTCGTTGTTGTTGCTCTTTTTTAAATTCTTTGAATGCAATCGTATTATTTGGATTATCTCCAGCAATTAGAATCCTTGGTATTTGGCCTTCTACCAGATCTCCTCAACTGTGGTACGATGACGTATCCTGGCGGGATACAAGGGGGTGCTGCAGGTACAGGGACAACCCAACCCTGTGGCTTCAAAATTTATGCCATTATTTTACTGTGTCCTTACGAAAAAGTCAACTGAAATGTAACTGGTATATCAAATGTGTGGTTTTGTGGCTCTCAGAGCTTAAAATGATGCCAGGTTAAAATAAGTAGATTTATAGCTATTTAGAGATACGTCTTAAGTAAATAATGGTACAGGTGGTCAGCAGATAAAGCAAAAAAATTATAAAAGTGGTATGCCAGTGGAGTCCGGGACACTCTGTCCTGCTGTGTTAATGATATAGAGTATTTGGCATGTAGTATACATGTTTCCACCTGTGTAAACAGAAAAGATAAAATTGAGTCCCAGATGAAGCAAGTATTATTCTAAGTCTAGGAAGAACCAATCAGTGTTCATGGTCACACAAAATAAACAGGTGAGCCAGGAGTCTACCACCGCATCCCAAGGTGATGAATTAGCCAGCTGTCCTAAAGAAGAGAGCTAATTACACAGACTCAATTTCATCTCCTCGGAGATGAAACCTCTAAATGGCCCAACTAATTAGAATAAAATAATAATAGGGGCTACATAAGTTTTTAATAATGTTAACAGACAAGCTCAATACATCAACATGACAGAACAATGGGTCAGGAAGTGGCAGATACACACAGCTTAAAATTTATCATTTCCATGGAAGATACCAAGCTTCAAAAGTGAAAACGTACAGAGAAGGATTTAAAGATCCTTTGACATGGGGCGCCTGGGTGGCTCAGTCAGTTAAGTGTCCGACTTCAGCTCAGGTCATGATCTCGCGGTTCGTGGGTTCGAGCCCCACATCAGGCTCTGTGCTGACAGCTTAGAGCCTGGAGCCTACTTTGGATTCTGTGTCTCCCTCTCCCTCTCTCTCTCTCTCTCTCAAAAATGAATATTAAAATTTTTTAAAAGATTCTTTGGCATAATAAAAAGAATGCTCTTATGGGAATGGAATCAGATGACTAGACACTCAGAATCACTGTGGGCTGAGCAACTCAGTCCTACATTCTAGCTAAAAAAATGACCAGGGCTGGTGGCCTTTGCTTTTCTGCAGTAGTTTCTCATAAAATTTACTAAAACCTTAAGAAGGCAACTCTTGGATGGTGTAACCATGTACAAGAACGTGCACACACACACACACTCAGAAACTTTAAATCTATAATATTCACTCACACCTTTTTTTTTTTTTTCCCAAAGGCACTGGCCTTTCCATGTGTTTTGTTTCTTTTTGCAGGGTTTCAAACATTTCAGATAATCTGACTTTTTTAGAAATGTCATTTCAGATTAATGTCTAGTGTCTACGCTTAAAATCTGTGTTTAAAACGTTGAGAAATTTTCCTTGGTTACACATTATTCTTTAAGAATTGTACAAATATTTAAAGGAATGTTGACTGTGTAATATTTAAGAACGTGGGCTGCTAAACAAATATAGAAGTTGAATCCATTGGGTGTAAACAGAAGGTAATTAGGTATCTGTCCTCATGTATAAAAGCCCGTTGGATGTCCATCATCATAAATTACTGATAAGAAGTGAAGGCTGGTGTGCTATGGTGTGTGGCACACTGGGATGGGGGTAATGTGTCCCTGATGAGGGACTGGTTGGCCGTGGCACAGAACACCAAGCTTCATGCTGTAGAGAGGTATGATCATGTCAAGCGACCACAGTGCGCCTCGTAATGAGCGAATATGAAAGCCCCCAGCTGCTTATCTTTGGCAGATAAAAACACTGTCTCCCGATCATTGTGTTCTTTTGTAATTAAGATATCTAAACTCTGGAAAACATTGCCAACCATCAATAGGCAGGTTGGGGACATTCCAGGAAAACAATCATCTGCCGTGATTTCACTGCAGGCTTCATCTCCTTTGTTAGGGTGCAGACCGTCCACCACAGAGCTGAAATCATCAGCATCCTCGAACTGGGAACTCTGTTCTCTGGCTCAGACAGGATGCCAAGCAGGATTTCATTTTGATCACATTGTTTGGGTCTTGGTATCTCCTTGTCCTTGGTCGTGGCCATCGCAATTTCTTTGGGGAAAGGAGAGGGCACCTCTCAACAAAGGAAACTCCAGTTAACGGAATGTTTTCATACTTCAGCAACCATTTTAATTATTCCGGAGATAATTCCACTTCAGTGGGAAAGATTTTTTGTTGAGATAGGAGGGACTGCCTGCTTTTGTCTTAATATCTAATGACTAATTTCACATTGAATCAGACGTGAAAATCATTAAGTTTGAGGATCATCTGACTGAAGGCCCAGAGAAGCCTCAGTGGACCTTATTTGCATGAAGAACATTCTTTTTTTCCCCACTACCAAGCTGATTCACTGCCAGAAATGACAGATTCCTCTTGCATTAAGCTATTTTGCTCCCAGATTCTTCTTTCCATCCAAGGGTTTTACTGCGAAGTCTTGTAACCCTCTCAAAAGATTACTTTTCAAAGGTTCAGCCTACCCTCCAAAGACCCAATTTGAAAAAGAGTATTAATTAGCTTGATCCTAGGGCCATCCCAGTATTTCAAGCTTTCTTCATTCAAATGGGTTGTTAAACCCATAAAGTTCTAACCTTCTGAGGAGGCAGTAGCTAATGAGGTGGCCTAGACAAATAGAAACTAATGAACCAAGGCCACACCAGGCCACTGAACACCCCTGGTGCCCCTTAGCCCATTGCTTCCCACCTACTGACTTAGCCTCAGAGGCTGGTAGCCGGGGTGGGAGGCAGCCTCACCAGCTGGGGAAGACTTCACCTCTCATCGGGAGCTGGGTACTATCACCAGCAGGCTGGTACGGAGCTGCAAACAGCACCAGAGGAGAGTTCTCCAGGGAAGATGGGTTTTCCACTGCTGTTTTTGAAAGACATTCCTGTAGGATTGAGATTTCTTGAAAGCCTGTAGGTCCTTCAGGAGAGAAAAAGGCAGGTTTGGAGAAGGTATGTGGATGGACGCTCTGTTACCTGGGTGCCAAGCACTGTTCTAACTGCTTCCACATCACATCATATAATCCTTACAACAAACCTGGGATCTTGGGGGTGAGGAACAGCCTCCATTTACAGATAAGGAAACTGAGGCAGAGAGTGGCTCCAAGGGTTAGGGACGCACAGCAGAAACTCCAACCTTGGCACCTGCTGTCACAGAATGTGCTCATAACCAAGGTGCTAATCTGGTTCTGGTTTTCAGAGACGCTGCTCCTTGTTAGAGCACTGAGCACGCAGACTGTCCCCAGTGATCGAAGGTGCAGCTTAATGCTTAGAAATAATAATTGGGGCTGGGGAAAAAAAACTCAGGGCTCTTTTTTTTTTTTTTTTTTTTTTTGAGGTAGAGAAGGACAGGACAGGAGGGAAAGAAATGAGAGGAAGAAAGGCTTGCAGACTCCTGTACTGCAGAAAAGTCTGACTCAGTGAGGCTGTATAAAACAAGGACCCAGTTTAAGGAGCCAGGTCGCCGGGATCTGAATTCCACCTTCCAGACTGAGAAGGTCTATGCCCGGAGCACACCACTGCGTCCCATGGATGGCTGCAGAGATTAAATGAGACCCGTGCCTGCATGGCATGTGGCCCAGGGCTCCTGACACAGAGGTAAGCGCTCGATGGGCACGATGATCATTAATGTAATGGAAGTACTCCTTGGCTACGTGAGAAAGAGAGCCCTCAAGGTGGAGGGAGGACTTGTGTGAGGCCTGTGTGTGAGCAGACGTGCTAAATGGAGCTGGGAAGTGACTGGGTGGGAAGGCTGAGCTCCCGGGAGCTGCTGCTAGAGCTTTTCCCAAGGCGATGCCCAAGGCCAGACAGGTCAGGGGGTTGGGGGCACAAGTCCTTGTCCACTGCCCTTCCCCGGAACTGGTGGTGCCCGGGGAAGTGCTCACTGTGGGCCTCGGTGGTACCGCACTTGACTCACAGATATTCCAGCCCTCAGGCTCTCTACTGAAATTGGCCTTGACCTCCTTTCTCTTTCATAACATTGCTGTCAATACTCACGGTTAATGTTCCCAAGAAGGGGAGACAGAGCCAGTGTGTGCAGCTGTTTGGTAATTATGACAGTGACAGCCACTGCTTGCTGGGCCAGCCATGTCAGATGGCCAACGTGCTAAGGGTCCTTCATTTCACTCCCATGGCTCTTACAGCAGGGCGGTCTCACCATCTCATCGCAGACACGAGGAAACCAAGGCTTGCTTGAGCTGCTGCAAAAACCACTCTCCCGGAATGCAAAACTCAGGTCTGCCTGCACCCCGGAACCCGCTTCTAAATCTCCAGGTCTCTGGATGGGGAAGCCAATCAACGGAAAAGTGGTTTTCTGAAAGATAAGTCATCATGAAGCAGTTCCCAGCACACAGGATCCAAGAGCAGAAGAGAACGGAGAGGTAAAAGGAGCAGCGTGGAGGTAAGGTACACAACCTTTGGATCGGGTCACGATCAAATCCACATGAAAGGGGAAGGAAGAAGGAACAAAGATGTGAATAAATGCCACAAATGGAGGCACGCGATTAAAGCCAAGGTAGGGTGCATCCTAGGAAGTTTCCTGGCCTGACACACATGTTTGAAGTCACCAAGATAGTTCCCCTGTACACCGTGCAGGCTGTCTTCTGTGCACCAGTGTGCCCTGGGACATCCTTGCCTGGATCCTCCTCTCTCTCCCATGATAGGAGCCACCTGCACGGAGAGATGGGACAGCCCCATCCCTAGATGTGGGCACCGTGCCTGGTGAGAGCAGATGCTTAATAAACACAAGATGGATTAAAGAATCCAATAAACAAACAAACTGCAGTCTCCAAAGGTAACTGTCACAATCTCTTAGGAAACATTAACTGTGGAAACAGAGGCCAGGGGTCACATTCCACAGGCTCATGGGCCATGATGGAAGTGGGAAAAATTAGCTAATATGTCCATTCCATTGCTGATTCTAGAAGTATCTACATCATTCTCTTGGGTGGGGTGAGGAAAAGTCCAGGTGGGAGGGGAAGTCCAGACAGCCTTCTGGAAGCGAGTGCCTACTATCCCCCGGCCCCCAGACCGGCTGCCTCGGGTTCATTGTGGCCTTGTTGCTGCAGTAAGTCTGTACCCCAGTCTCTGTTCTGGGCTGTTGAGGGGCCCAGGGGAGCTTCCTTGTCTGTGAGACAAGCAGCTCTCAGGATTCCATTCACCCGTCTTAGGTAACAGGTCGAAGGTATCATGTCCCGTGGATGGAGAAGGTCATGGTTTGAGGGAACAAACAAGAAGTCATCAGCGCAGGAAATGAATATTTAGACTAAAACCCAAGCACCAAATGGGTGTGGACTGGCCAGGGAAACCCAGAGCCAATCAGTTCTATTTTTTTGTTTTTAACATTTACTTATTTTTGAGGGAAAGAGAGACAGAGCCTAAGCGGGAGAGGGTCAGAGAGAGAGGGAGACACAGAATCCGCAGCAGGCTCCAGGCTCTGAGCTGTCAGCACAGAACCAGACACAGGCCTTGAACCCATGGACCATGAGGTCATGACCTGAGCCAAAGTCAGACGCTTAACCGACTGAGACACCCAGGTGCCCCTACCAATCAGTTCTGTTAATTCTTTTTTAAATCCTCAGTTCTTTATAATACAGCCAAGAAGGACCAAAAGAAAAAGATTAATGGGGAGGCACATTAGCTGGCTTAAGCCCCAGCACCCCCAGAGGGACAGCTACCTCCTTTAGCTTCAAATCAGTGACTCCCAGGAAGGTGAAGTCAGAAAAACAGGACCACAGACACAGAGAAAGCAGCCTGGAAATCAGGAAGCTCTCTAAGATCCAACTGTTGTGTCTTTCCGTGTCAGAGGCAGCAAGCAGAAAATGACTAAGGAAATAAAGAGCCTTTTATAAGCAGAACGCCACTTTTATAACTTCATGCCAGCCCCTGGGAACCTTTCTGGCAGCATGATGTGCCTTATCAGTGGTGGCATTCAGCATTCCCAAAAACTCTGCCTGTAGGAGAATGCACGGCTGGAAAGAGAGCTACGCTCACAAGAGAAATGGTGGCTTTCAACACCCAAGTTGATATAAATGCCTGTCTCTAAGCCTAGGCTCCCTAATGCTAGCTCCTGAAGTGCTGGATATACAGCAGACCTTCTCAGAGCCTTCAATGGGCTAATGTCACTGTGGAGCTCCAAATGGGTCATGTCACACACTGTCCCAAGCTTATTTCGTGTGAGGGTCTCCTCAAGTTTTATCTTATTTGCAACTGTTGCAGAACCAACTCTGATGGAAACCCCCCAAAAGACCCTCACCACCTCGTGCATTTGTTTTCAGTTGGGGGTTCACTTGGAATTGCCTGAGAGCTTTAAAGACATCCAGGTACCTGGACCACCTCTCTGTTCCTTTTTTTTTTTTTTAATGTTTTAATTTCTAGGAGAGAGAGAGACAGCGTGAGCAGGGGAGGGTCAGAGAGAGAGGGACACACAGACTCTGAAACAGGCTCCAGGCTCTGAGCTGGCTGTCAGCACAGAGCCCGACTCGGGGCTTGAACCCACTAACCGCGAGATCATGACCTAAGCGAAAGTCGGACGCTTAACCGACTAAGCCACCCAGGCGCCCCACCACCTCTCTGTTCCTTAACAGACTCAAGGAATTAGAGTCTCTGGGGGTGCGGCCCAAGTGTGGGCATGTTTCAAGAACCCCACAGGTGATGCTGAATCAAATTCCTAGTTGGAAAACAATGACCATATAATCCAGACACTTTAGGAGAGCAAGGCAACGACCCTCCATAACTCATTATAATTTTGCCAGCATCTTACTGAGTGGCCTCAGATACCAGGAACTCTGCTAAATGTAGGTAGGAACGGACACGGGACTATATTCTACCACGACCTCTTCTAAATCCTATTCTCCAAAACCAGATCTTTCCCTCCCACCCACATCTTGGAGATTTTTTTAAAGTTTGAGAGACAGAGAGACAGAGTGGGCCCGAGCAGGGGAGGGGCAGAGAGAGAAGGAGACAGAATTTCAAGCAGGTTCTGTGCTGTCAGCGCAGAGCCCAATGCAGGGCTTGAACTCATGAGCCATGAGATCATGACCTGAGCCAGAATCAAGAGGCTTTGCTGAAACCTGTGTCCTATTCACAGACCCAACGCCCCAGCACATCCTCCACGAACGCTGGTCAGAACATGATGAAGCCACTGGCCAGACTGGTCCTGGGCACGGCAGGGTACGAACCAGAGGCTGGCGCGGGGTTCCCAGCGTGTGGGAGGGTGGATGGCTTCCTTGGCCACAGAACCAGGGACGAAGATTTTAATGGGAAACCCACACGAGGGGAGAACACAGTTTTGGAGACAAATGGCAGGATCAAAAATACTCAGCGATTTCGCCTACAGACCAAGGGCTCTCAGATCGCCGGCTCCTCGCAATAACGTGATGCTCAAAGGCACAGGCCCCTCATTAAGGGAAACGTGGCCGAAGCTGGCTGCTAGCTGGCAGAGGATGGAGGCAGCCTGGCCCACTTCTAGAAGCTGGAGGTGTGAGAAAAGTCCCTTGGCCAGGCCGCTGCATGCGGGGCCCCTGCTGAACACCGGGAGGGGCAGCGAGTGGGGAGGGCTGAGCACTCAGCCCCAGACCCAAACACCTGCCAGGGGGCTCACAAAGTCACCGGGGCAAGTCCGCTCGAGCCACTGGGCCAGCAGCCCCCTCCCCGACACGGGCAGGTCACCTGTGGGTTCGCTGTGGCACTCAGCACAGGTGGAGGTCCTGTGAGCCACCGGCATGGATCAAACACACGCCAACACCCCGGGTGGGGGCTGGGGGCGAGGACAGCTGAAGGAAGGCAGCAAACTTCTGGGCTGGGCAGCGCACGCCCAGCGATCCCTGTATCCCTCTGTCCATCAACCGTGTACCAAGCACTGATGTCCTAGAGCAGGAACAAAATAGAGGCGGAGCAGAGTAAAGGAATCCTCACTCAGGCAATGGTAACGTCAGGACCGTGACACGGCGAGCAGCATGCCCTGGAAGGCAGGGAAATGTCCTTGGGGACATGACTGGGAGCTGATGCCTGCTGATGGGATCAGAATTCCAGCTGAGGGAACAGCAAGTGCAAAGTCTGGGGATCAAGGAAGCCCGGGGATGGAAGCCGGTGAAGTGAGGCTGGCGTGGAGGGACAGGGCGGTAGTCGTGTGAGAAGAGGCTGGGAAGCCCCATGAAGGGCTCCACCCCTGTCCCTTTATGCGGCAGGTGGTCACAGGATCAGATGCATTCTGCAACCCGTGTAGTGTGCAAACAGATGTGCAGGGCAGGGCCGACTGAAGTGCAGGATACAGCAGAGCAGGCTGGAGTGAGATTCAGGTGGCGAAGTCAGCAGAACCCAGCGACAGACGGCATCAGGAGGGCAGAAGGTGGAGAAGGCAACAACCAGGCAGATTTCATCTCCCCTGAAAGTCAAGGCCCATTGGAGCTGAGGACTGCATTGCCTCAATGCAATGACGCAACGTGGAACAGAGAGAGGGGACATTTCTCCAACGCTCAGGAAGGGTCTCTGTGCAATCAGCCCCGGGCGGATTCCCCTCTCCTCCTCTGCGCATTAATAGTCCAGTGACTCCTTGAGGGAAACAGTGGAAAAAGCTCAGGATCTGGAGTTCGGGGACCTGGTCCCATTCCTGGCTGCAACATCCACACAGAGGCAACCTGGGAACGTAGTTTACCCCCAAGCTCTGGGTTTGATGGTCGGCATGGAGATTAGTGACGTTCTTCAGCCGGACTGTCGGGGCCCAGTGGGAGCTCCCTGCAAGTGCTTGGGGGACTCAGAAACCATCCTCCTCGTTTGGGGGGTGGGGGTGGTGGTTTTTAAGGCTCTGAGCCTGAAGCCGCACCCGAGCTCTGCCAGCTCAGCTGTTCTCTGCTGTCACCCGGTGCAGCTATTTTTCTCGGACGGGAAGAGGCCACTTGGCAGTCAGCGCGAAGTGCATAGAGACAAGAGCGCTCAGCTTTTGACTGCTCTTCTCTTTCAGTGATCAAAGGCAGGGCTCTCCATTCAGATTTGAAACCTCTGGAATAGTTACACTCATCCCAGCTAAAAAGCCCATCAGAGGGCTAGGACGTGCCAATGCTTACAGGGAGTGGGTTCCTCCCTCCCTTTTAGCCTCCAGCCTTGTCTAGAAGACCCACTGTTTTAGGGTACGCCGGTGCTGTTGCAAGCAGGGCTGGAGTTCAAGTACACTCTGTTGCAAAGTCAGCTAGCACCTGCTGATGCTACCTTTCCTTAAAGAGAGAGTCCATTTATTGCCCCAGGATGTAGCACAAGAAGTAGTGGAGGGGCGCCTAGGTGGCTCAGTCAGTCGGTTAAGTGTTCGATTTTGGTTCAAGTCACGATCTCACAGTTCATGAGTTTGGCTCTGTGCTGGCAGCTCAGAGCCTGGAGCCTGCTTCGGACCTGTGTCTCTATCTCTCTCTCTGCCCCTTCCCTGCCTGTGCTCTGTCTCTCTTTCTCTCGCAAACAAACAAACATTAAAAAAAAAAAAAAGAGGAGCGTGCCTGATGTCTTCAAGGAACCAGACAGAACGTGATGGGGAAGGTGTAGAGCCTGTGGCTGTTGAAGGAGCTTGGATGCAAACCATCAGAGCCCTTCTAGGGCAACGGACGCCAGACACAATATCCAAATAAAACACAAACTACAGACGTGAGATTTAACACACTAGCTGGTGATTAAACTACGGTTGTGTATAACAGCCTCCTGAATTCCTTCCTCCCTCTGGGTCTAGACTTTCCCAAATTGTTTCGCAAACTCTGAGCATCTAGATTCAGGAGGCCACACTGTCCCGCCTGCCCCCCTGCCCCAGCTCTGGCATAGAGAGGAGGAGTAGACACAGTGCCCGGCACAGAGAAGGGATGGGGTGGTGGTGGGAAGAGATGAATCAGCAAAATGCTCTGAAGAACAAGGTTGGGGAAGAGGGGCGTCAGAGACAGGGCACAAAGAAAAAAACTACTTGGTGGCACAGCTGAGATGCAGAAATGCGTCTTGGGTTTGCAGACTCCCACCCAGGAAGATGCTAGAGCTTAACAAACCCAAGCATTTGGTTGCCTGCTGCCTGCTTTGTCAAGCAGTTATGTGACAGTCAGTACAAGCTGGGGGCTTCTGGGCTGTGCAAGGAGCAAGAGCTTCTCTACACAGTTCTAGATCACCACCCTGGGCTTTCTGTCTCTCCTCTTCTTTTAAAAAAATTTTTTTTTACATTTATTTTTGAGAGACAGAGTGTGAGAGGAAGAGGGGCAGAGAGAGGAGACACAGAATCCAAAGCGGGCTCCAGGCTCTGAGCAAAGATTCAGCCCAGAGCCTGATGCTGGGCTCGAACCCATGAACTGTGAGATCATGACCTGAGCCGAAGTCGTACACTTAACCAACTGAGCCACCCAGGTGTCCCTCTGTCTCTCCTCTTCTTATCAGAGTTGCAAACCCGAAGATGGACAACTTTGTTGCAAGGAGACCCTCAGTAAAGCCCACTTTGGGATGGGGAGGGGGGCGGGGAGAGCGCCCTGAAGAGTGAACCACAGGCCTGAACTCCTATATCCCTGGAGCTTGGTTTCCTCATCTATAAACAGGAATAAGTGAAGTATCAGCCAGACACCCTAGGTGAAAAGCTAAGGGGAGCTAAAGCAACATGGCCAAGGTTGCATGATTAGGAAGTTTTGGCTGAGCTGAGTGTGAACCCAGAGGAGCAGCCTCACGGCTCTCCCAGGAGCGGGGAGACTGTTGCAGTCCCAGGAGAGAAGCTGGAGAGGGTGCTCTTGGCATGATGCCAGCTCTTCTCAGAGGCCTTCCTTATCTGCGAGGCATGACAGGGCACACGGACGGACGGATGGCTGAAGAAACCCATTTGCAAGCTCAAATGAAACAGATGTGGAGTTGCAACACATATATTTTTAGAGCAACGTTAATTCCTCCACGTGTGATGCCACTTAGCTTATCTGTACCCATAAACATGCAGCATGCTTCCTGGAGACTCCGGGGACTTTCAAGGCTGCAAATGGGATCAAGAGTTTGGGAGCACTGGCTGACACCACGTGGTGCTTTGGCAGAAATGTCCATGTGGCTGAAACATTGTCTCACGTGGAAATGTGATGGATGTAAACCACCATGGACCCCCGTCTATGTGCTGTGCACGTAAAATTTGTTTATTAGCCTAATAGCTCACGTTCCTGAATCCTGGCTCCTGGGGATTCTTCTAGACACGCTGCTTTCCCTTTCCTGACATTCTTTAGGTACATTAACAGACCTACTGCCTCTGGGAACTGCTGATTCTAAATTAAAAATCATTAATTATCATAAGTGGAGCCCGTGGATACACAGGGCACAACTTGTGATCACTATGGCCTAGAATGAGTCTCAGACCTGTCTATTCAACTACATACTGGATAGCTCAGCCATGGCATGTCCAACGCTCACCCGGCCATTGCTTGAACTCTGACTTTTGCGTGCCTCCCGCTACTACGATGCCAGCTCCTGAACAGAGGTTTCCTGGGTTACCACGGTGTCCCTGGAGCCTAGTAGGGGCTCAATACATGCGGACTAAATTGAACAAACGGAGTTAATGAGCAACTGGATCATAACCCAAGAATTCTGAAGACGTGACATCCCTCAGCCTTTGACCCGGGAGGCGGGCTCTCCCCTGCCCGTCCGCTATATTTCCATAGCCACCTCTGCTGCCCACTACTATGGTCCCTTCCATGTTAGGCTGCCTCTGCCGGCTGGCTGGTCTGTCCCTAGGCTGGATGGTGAGTCCTTTGATGGCATGTACTTTTCATCTTTGCACCCCTGGAGATTAAAGGTAAGAGATTACTGGTGCAGCCCTCGTCATCAGAGCTCTTGCAATCAATCACCCTGGGGCAAGGAAAGACCCATAAAGGCTGCCACTGCTCGGTCTGTCCAGGATGACCTCTGCAAGGCCACTCGTGTCAGCCCTGTTTATTTCTGTGTCTCTGGTTACTGGGATATTCTGTGTGGCTGTCTGAGCCATTAGGGGAACAGTAGGCAACACCCTCTAACCAGCTGTTTGGTAGTGGGGGAGGGGGACTCTTCTATGAAGACTTCTTGGGGGTCCAAGTCAAGGCACCCTCTGAGGACCCAAGGTAGGTGGCCTTCTCATCTACCTATGGATTCTGGAACTCAGAGTGTTGGCTTTTAAGACCTTCTTTGGGCAATTCCTAATTTCTCCTTGGGTGGAAACGATTCCAGAACATGGATTCAGACATCACGTTAGGTTATTAATTAGTCTCATCTGGGAATTAACACACATTCTTCCAATCTCTAATGAACAGGCACTAGGAAACGCTCTTCTGCAGGCAGTGCTTTAATTCTGCCGGTCACACTGTCACTTAGGAATGCTGTTAGAACTGTATACTTGTGGAAATGAAGCGTGGAGAAGTTAATTGTCCCAGCTCTAGTGAAGAGCGGAGCAGGGGCCTGGGCAGAGGGCGGCCTCAGCTCCTCCCCGTGGCTCTCAAGCATCTTCAGAGAAGGCGCGCTTCGTTATACAAAAGCTCGGTAAAGCTTGGAAACCCAATTTCCTTTTTCTTTTTAAATTTTGTTTTAATGTTTATTACAGAGAGAGAGAGAGAGAGAGAGAGAGAGAGAGAGAGAGAGAGAATGTGCAAGCGGGGAAAGGGGTAGAGAGAGAGGGAGAGACACAGAATCCGAAGCAGGCTCTAGGCTCTGAGCTGACAGCAGGGAGCCAGGACATGGGGCTTGGACCCACCGACCATGAGATCGCGACCTGAGCCCAAGTTGGATGCTCAACCAACTGAGCCACCAGGTGCCCCGACTGTCACCCAATTTCTAAACTGACCACCGATGCTGACGGGCCCCTGCAAAGAGGCGACCTTCCACCTTCCTCCCGGCCCTGCCTCACCAAGGAGTGCCCCAGCCTCCATCCTGCCTGCTTCAAAAACCCAGCAGGTTCTCCAGGGAACCCCATGAAGGGGTCCTGTGACTTAAGGGTCCCTGCGCAGACCTGGCAGTGGGGAGGGGGCCGCCACAGACACCAAGCGGCTTGTGTCAAGGCAGCACACTTGCCTTGAAGAGAATCTACCAAACGTGGAAACGACCAGGGGGGCGGGGCGAGGGCGGGGGGCTGCTTCTCATTCTCATTCCACATCAGCGCGTGTGTCTCGCCCTTCTGTCAGAAGAGATGCATATTCTTTTTCTTTTAAAAACAACCAGGAGAGTTTCGCCGTGTTCTCAAGTGTGACTCTGTTATTAAGATGGAGTTAATAACTTCTTTCCGGAGGAACACATCTTTCATGGAGTGGATGGAGCAAAGGAAATGCACTTCGGACGTGGCTTTTGAAGAATGTCTATTGCAGGCAAAGGAAGCCCTACTTCCAAAGTCCTTTCCCACTCCAATGCACTTATACCCGGCAGCCTGAAGGAGTCTGAGGGTGCCATGAGAGATCTAGAACCTTCTTCCAATGGACATTTCTGTTTATGATGGAGCAGGTGCTATGATGACCCCTGGGGTCTCCACTGGGGAGACTGGTCTGCTGCCCCTTTGCTAAGTGGCAGTTACACTGGTTTTTTGAAGCACCAGGTCATTGATTCTCAGGGCTAAAGTGAAGCACTGAACCAGAGAAGGCAAACCATGGGAACAAATATAGTGAACCTTGAGCCCCCCAGCACCCAGTCCTGAGAGTGAATCTTTCCCCCAACGGCCTACCCAACCCCATCACTCTGGCACCTCCCCCGCCACATTCAAGGCACCGCTACCTTTCAGCTGCTGAAAGCAGGAAGCACTGCTGTCCGGCTCCAGGGGGTGCCTCAGGACCCCGTTGCTGGGCTTGGGTCTCTCGTATTCTCTTTCAGGGAGCATGGCCTGCTCGCTCTCCATGGCAGGGTCTGAGTGCGGGGGCAGAGACTGTGGAAACCCGAACATCAAGAGGGAAGAGAAGAACAGTAAGGCACCACAGAGCAGAAAGCCGCCCCACCAGGCTCCAATCCAGCGGGGGTCGTCTGGGGTGATGTCCAGGTTACCTGCAACGAGAAAAAGCAGTGAGGACGGGGGGCTGCAGCATGGCCAGGATCTGGCTGAGCTTTGAAGTCAGCGGCACAGACAGGAGAGGGCTCTGGAAATGGCCTGGGGGTTGTGGGGGGACCGGATGCCGAGCAAAGAAGCCCTTTGTTCCACACCAGTGCTTCTGTTTCTCCCGAAGCTGAAGGCTGATTGCTTTCCCTCCTTAATTTTCTTGTCTCCTCTGTGTTTCTATCAGTCCAAACAAAAACAGTGAGAAGCCAGACACCCTGTGAATTAAGGCTGGGGCTGACTGGCTTGGCAGCGCGGCCAAGGTGAGCGGGAGAATGCACAAAGGTATGGAAGCATTTGAAGCATTTGCCATTTGAGGGTATATTTCCACACAGTGTCTACTCTCCAGGACCCCTCAAGCGGCAGCTCGTGTGACATGCCATTCCACACCCCAGCCCCCATCTTAAATCGGGTTCCCAGATCACAAGGGGTGGCATGGGATGAAATCAAGAGCCAGGACACCTGGAGTGAAACCCTGCCGCTTCTCACGGCAGGAAGCCCAGGCTGGGGATTTGAACTCTCGGTGCCTCGCTGGCTGACCTGCAGGTTGACTATGACAAGGAGTTTGTGGGGAAGATGAAATGAACCACCCCAGATATAAAGTGCTCAGCACAGTCCCTGGCAACGTGCTTGGGCATTTCAACAGTCTTAGCCCATTATTTATGGCCAGGGTCCTGTTTCTGAACTGCCAATGGATAGGTTAATTCAAATCTTGGTGGTGGCCTGTGGCTTGGGGCAGTCCTTTATTAGAGAGCTTTGCAGCCAGCTTAATGCTTTAAGGCAGTGTGCATGTGCTATGGTTGTCTGTGCTACTGCTTCTGTGATTTTCCAGCTGAAGTCATGAAGACAAACTATAGCTCACCCCTTGGTAGATTTTTTTTTTGGTCTTTCTCTACAACTGCTTTTCATAGAGCACTCCCAGACGAGCTGCTCAGAAATGTTGCTTTGGTGATAATACCATGCTTCTGGAGCACAGAAGGAAATTCTTGGGAGACAGGGGCATGGCATATAGAGCTAACAGATGGGTGGACAGGCTTGGGAAGAGAAATGACCACAGACGCCGGATAAGGACTTCGCCACTTGTAAAACTCTCTCCCTGAAGACTCATCGGCTACTGCTAATGAAAATCCCAGCCATCATTTACCGAGGGTTTACTCTGCACCAGGCAGTATGCAGAGTATATATGTATATATATATTTTTTAATGTGTATTTATTTTGAGAAAGAGAGAGAGATCACACATGGAGGAGGGGCAGAGAGAGAGGGAGAAAGAGAATCCCGAGCAGGCTCTGTGCTATCAGCTCAGAGCCCGATGCAGGGCTCAAACTCACAAATGGTGAGATCGTGACCTGAGCCAAAATCAAGAGCCGGATGCCTAACCAACTAAGCCACCCAGGGGCTCTATACGGAGTGTATTCTTAACTGTTCTGGTCAACCCTCCCCACAACCCTACAAGGTAGAGTCTTTTATGATCCCAATTTTATACAGATATGAACATTGAGGCTTAGAAAGTTAAGGTACTCTGCCCAAGTCCACAGAGTTCAACACTGGAACACAGGCATCCAGATGCCAAGGACCATGCTCCTTATCACTTGCTACATGGCCCCTCAGGGCTGTAGGAGGCTTTGTTTTGGGCTCCCTGAGCGGATGATTAATTCCTACGCTTTGTGCAATGGGCCTAAGACCACCAACTTTGCCAGCAGGTGGTAAGCTGGCCTTTAGGACATCAGTGGTCTCTGTTCTGAAGGCCTTGACATCAACCAAGCAGCTGCCCCTAGGGCATTACACTGGATCAGATGCTTTTGCGTAGCTGCACGTCAGAGAAGAGAAGGGGATAAGCTTAGCAGGCTTCGGGTTGAGTCACGGCTCTGCTACTCACTAGCACGTGAGGCTGGGCAAGCTACTTACCCTCTCTGAACCTTCGTTTGATCATTTGCAAAATAAAGCTGACATCCACCTAGACGGCTTGCAAGGAATAGAGGTAAGGAGCAGGAATCATGTGACACACAGTGGGCTCTTTGTAACGGCAGCTCCTATTATTTCTACTTGTACGTGTATATTTGCAGGAATGAGAATTTCAAGAAACTTTATTTTTTTATTTTTGAGAGAGAGAGCACGAGTTGGGGGAGGAGCAGACACACACACACACACACACACACACACACACACACACACACACACAGAATCCAAAGCAGGCTCCAGGCTCTGAGCTGTCAGCCCAGAGCCTGATGCGCAACTCAAACTTGTAAACCAGAAAATCATGACCTGAAGTCAGACTCTCAACCAACTGAGCCACCCAGGTGCCCCTGAAACAGATTTTTTTTAAAGTATGGGAATGCTTTCAACAGGCAAGAGGAAACCCAAGGTGATCTTCAAAGGATCTTTATGCAAACAAGAGAAGAGAAAAGGAAGTAAGATTGCCTCTGGTATAGGCAGGAATGTTTTCACCAGTCACTTAACAGTGTCTCTTCACCAGCTGCCAAGCAGTGAATGAAAACAGAAGATGTGGAAGGGAGTCCGGGTATCTCCCTCCATTGTCAATGGGCTCCATAAAGGGGGAATTGAGAGCTGGCAGATGTGAGCCAGCAGAGAGAGAGAGAAATCCTGGCAGTTGTTTGCGGGAACAAAATTAGTAGCACGTAGAGAGTCATATTTTAGTTCGGAAGTTAGTGAGTCTCTTCTACGTGTGAGGAAACATCCCAGGGAGAGGGGCTGTGGTTGGGAGGTGGATGTTTATGCGAATGTGTCAACTCGCTCCCTGGAGGTATATGCATGTGCACAGAAAGCCAGTGTTTGTTCATAATTTGTAAGACAGGAGAGAGCGCGTGACATGTGTCAGACCAAGGCCTGCCTGTTACCTGCGCCAGGAGAGGGGGCGGGGGCTGCAGGAAGGTGTGGTGAGGGGGCGGGGTTTCATAGATCTAGGAAAATCACAGTTGACCATTTTAGGAAGTACTGATTTCCCTCCCTCTCCATCTCAACTAACTGAAGCACTGGGCAGGGAAACAAGGGACTGCCCTCGGGTACAGGGTGGCTTAGGAGGTGGAGTTTCAGTCCCAATTTTTGGGGTTCACAGGAAGACAACTCACACTGGAACCCAGTCTGTGAGAAGTCTTTGCTGAGGCACCTCTTCAGAAAGGACGGAGAAAATCCACCCCCTCACCTGCCTGCCAGTCATCACGGGTCAGCAGATGCTAGTGTTACCAGAGCTGAGGGAGACTTGCCCGTGTTGGCTGGCAAAGAACAGGGTGGGCGAGGTCACAGAGATCCTCATTCCGATCTCCTCTTCCGAGAACAGGAGGATCACGTCTCCCTTAGGGTGAACTTGGGCGTGGTCACGCACCACTGAATTCTGCCATTGAAATGTGCACACGGAACACGTGTCCCTTCCATGGAGAGCCACTGGTGAGCTGGTGTCTGACTTGCCATGCTCTTTTGCCCTGCCTGATCATGGAAGCACGGAAGCCCCTCCTGAGATGGTACCCAAGAGGTTACGATGAGCAAACGTGCAGTATACACAGCAAGAGTGAGAAACAAACCTTCAGTGTTATTCTAAGCGACTGAGATTTTGGAGGTGTTTGTTACCACAGCAGAACCAAGCCTACCCTGACTAGTACAAAAGGCTTAGGGCATAAAAATTCATGCTCTTAAAGAACAGTGATCCTGGGCAGGCTTGAAATAGTGAAAGTATTGTTTTAGGTGTGGGTGGGCAATGGGGTGAAAGCTTCTTTTCTTTCAATTTGGCCCCATGTAGTATCTTGATCTTATTTTCTTCTTTTATTCTTTAAGTTTACTTATTTTGAGAGAGGGAGAGAGAGGGAGAGAGGAAGGGGAGAGGGAGAGAGAGAGAGAGAGAGAGAGAGAGAGAGAGAGAGAGAGAGAGAGAGATTGGGAATCCCAAGCAGGCTCCATGCTGTCAGCATAAATCCTAACGCAGGGCTCGATCTCACAAACGGTGAGATCATGACCTATGCTGAAATGAAGAGCTGGATGTTTAACTGACTGAGCCACCCAGTTACTCCTGTAGTACCTTGATCTTAAAAACTGTACAGCAGGGTCAGTGTTTTCTGGAAGACTGTGGTCAGTAAGATACCCAGCACAAAACCAAGAAGCACCCATCTGTCTCACTTGATATATCTAATTGCCAATGAAACTGGAAACATAAAAGAAAACAAAAGGCATTGGAAAGAATGGGGTGGGGACAGTATCCCAGGCTTGGCTAACAGCCCGAGCAAAGACATGGCATCCTCAGGGTACTCGGAGCAGACTGGCTAAGCTCTACCCAGGCATCATCAGCCCCTTGGTCATTCCAGGCATGGAATAAGTGAAGCAAAGCATCGCCGTGGCAGAGAGGTCTACCCACCGTGAGATCAGCACAGTCCAGGCCTGCCTTTGCCTAGCTGCCTATAGGCGTGAAGGATTTCTGCTTTACGAGAGCCATTTTTCTAACCCTGCCATGTCCTGGAATCCAACATTTGGAGTGTTTTTCGTGGTTTCATTGGGTAGGCTGAGCAAGCTTTTGTGGCTGTTTGTTTCCTCTGTTGAAGGTCATGTAAACATATGGGGCTGAGATTTTCTCCCACTTCAGAGAATGGCTACCACTGTAGGTAGGAGAGAACAATCACTGGGAACAGATTCAAACCAGTTTAAAATGAACCAAACACCCAAACCAGTCCCTGAGGATATCCGAGACTGTGAGAAGAGCAGATCAAAGCAAATTTGGGACACTGCCTTCTTACTCTTGGGCCACGCTGATGGGTAAGTGACACTGTGGCTCTCTGAGCAGTTTTTTTCTTTTGTTCCCAGTCCATTTACCTACGTGTCTAACCTATTTTGTGAAGCTTTTGCTGTGGGACTCAAGCATTCCAAGAGTATCATTAAGTTACAGACCAAATTAGGAACTGGAGACAAAGAGGCACTGAGGGTAGAGGGCGGCATCGAATGTTCAGGATCCCAGCTGTTGAGCTAATTAGTCTAACATGAAGGAATCTGACGAATCCAGCAGCTAGCTCTAGAGTGGCAGAGTGGGAGGCTCTGGGCTGGTTGACCTTTTTCACGAAGCAAACATACGGACACATCTTATTCCAGCTGCAAACACCACGTAGTCATAGGGGACCAGCTGGTGCACCCCTTCGGATGGGTCTGTACGGATGTGCTGACCAGGTTAGGTCATCTCAGCGAGGCCTTTGTCCACGGAAGGGGGCAGCCTTCACGCAAAAGTCCTGGAGACATTCCAGGGACGCTAGCTGCCCAGTTTGGAGTCAGAAGCCTGGGGTCTGAATCCTGCTAGCTGAGGACATGAGTTAACCTCTCGCTTACTGTGTGCTTGGTATACACCAGGCTCTGTGCTACATGCTGTGCATGATTAACTCTTGTCACCCATGCACAGACCCATGAGGAGAAAGGCCCTCAGGATCACACAGCTTGGAAGTGACAGAGCTGAGATTTAAACGGAGGTCTGACTGCAG
Source organism: Hyaena hyaena (assembly GCF_003009895.1). Classification (NCBI taxonomy): domain Eukaryota; kingdom Metazoa; phylum Chordata; class Mammalia; order Carnivora; family Hyaenidae; genus Hyaena; species Hyaena hyaena. The sequence goes on along the minus strand of NW_024082108.1, from coordinate 9,234 downwards.
CAGTGGAGCTCAGAAGTCATTATCACTGCGTGAGAACCTCATCTGTTAAGTGGGGTAACAGCAGGACCCACCTTCCAATGGGAATGTTCTGAGGTTCATATGAGGCCATGTATACATACAGCCTTCATTAGAGGTCAGTTCATGGCTGCCATTATCAATCTTCCTTTGCGAAGCCCACTGTTAAGAGGAGGTGCACTCTGTTACCAACTCCTCCTTTTTTCTAGGTTCGGTTCTCAACTGGTTTCACTTTGAAAAGGCATTCTACATGGGGCGCCTGGGTGGCTCAGTCGGTTAAGTGTCTGACTTCAGCTCAGGTCATGATCTCACAGTTCTTGAGTTTGAGCCCTGCGTCGGGCTCTGTGCTGACAGCTCGGAGCTGGGAGCCTGCTTCAGATTCTGTGTCTCCCTCTCTCTCTGCCCCTTCCCTGCTCATGCTCTGTCTCTCACTCAAAAATAAACAAACATTTTTGAAAATTACAAATGAAAAGACATCCTACAAAAGCAATTCTGGAGGGGCGCCTGGGTGGCTTAGTCGGTTAAGCGTCCAACTTTCGCTTAGGTCATGATCTCGCGGTTCATGGGTTCGAGCCCCGCGTCGGGCTCTGTGCTGACTGCCAGCTCGGAGCCTGGAGCCTGTTTCAGTCTGTGACTCCCTCTCTCTCTGACCCTCCCCTGCTCATGCTGTCTCTCTCTCTCTCTCTCCTAGAAATAAATAAAACATTAAAAAAAAAAATTAAAAAAAAAAAAGCAATTCTGGAGACAGCATCCTTCATTCCGTGGGCTGTCAGAAGAGGCACCTTTTCTTAAGAAGAGGGGCAAAGGGAGCCTGGTGTCTCAACGTGGCCATCAGAGCCCTCCTGGAGAGCTGTCCACGGGGTCTCTCTACCCTGCAGGTGGCCTGTTCCTACAACCAAACACCTCCCCTCCACACAGACTGCAAGCCGCCTCCCTCACTGCTCTCTCCCTTTCCACCTGTCTCCTGAGCTGTGGCCAGGCTGCACGGAGGGCATGCTCTCTCCTCCAACTGCTGCATGAGAGCCTCTGGCTTGCCCACCTCCTCACAAGTTCTAGACCACTGCTTTCCCCAGTCCCCTGCCCGGCTCTCAGCTGGGGTTTCAGAAACCCATGGTTGTGTGGGCCTGGCCCTTTACATTCATGCTTCCATTTGGATAGCCCTAAAGAGAGGCTCTGTCTTCACTGGTGAAGAAAAAATAGAACAGGTTCATCCCTAAAGAATTAAGACCCCCATTCTCAAAATACGGCCCAAATCTGCTCCAGAGAGAACAACAAGTTTTAGTCACGAGATTAGAAATCATCAAAATTGCAGGCAACTATAGAATTGGGGCTTGCTCTCCAATAGAATAAGTTATGTTCTTCCGCCCTCTACTGGTAAAGAGCAGCCTCAGCGCCCCCAGAGCCCTTAGCAAAGGATGCAAACAAAAGATGGTGGTGACTCACAGTGCGTCCCTCTCTTTCTTACAGACACGCTGGATGGGACTTCTGCTATTAACTCATGGGGGTGGGGTGGGGGTAGGCTGCCATCAGCAAGATGCCCAGCTGGACTAGAAATGCGCCCATCTGTCTTGTATCCGGGGAGGCTTCAAACTGCCAGTGAGCCCAGAACCATGGATGATGTCACTTCACACCGGCCAGGAGAATGAGGACAGATGTTGCCGGAGCCTGCGGGCAGGACTCCAGGCTGAGGTACAGCCTGAGCAAAGGCATGTATGGCACACCAAGGAGAACCATGAATGAATGGAAGGTCCACCCCTTGGTCATTCCAGGCACAGAGAAGAGATGCTATTTCGTTCCCAGCAGAGAGCCTCCCTTGCTCAGAAGACATGGGTTTTATACAGATACATCCCTTGGACTGGGTACATCCCTGTCCCCCTTTAGGCCTCAGGTTCCTCATTTGTACAATGAAAGGGTTGGAACAGAATGGTCTGACATCCTTTCTGGCTTAGAGATTCTGGTAACCCACTTGCCTTCATCTAAAGGACCACTGTCTACACACAGAGGGCAGAATATGCTTCTTGGCCACGTGGCCCCTCCTTCTAGGCAGGCTTCCCCATTGCACAGGGTGTGCAATCCCCTCCCCTTATCTTCTTTGGCAATTCCTATCTTGTGCTGCCTTTACCACAGTGGTGGAAGCTTTTTCATCCATGCAATCAAAATGGCAGCCAACTCCCACCACGAGTTATTTCTCTGACCAGGCTTCCTCTCGTCGGGCTTGCTAGGAGTGGGGTTCAAAGGGTCAACCAACTGCTGCAAACAGCAGCACCCAACCACCTCCTGAATAAACTCAGCACCTTAAAAGAATAAGTAAATAAAGCTGCATTTGATCCCTTTTTCCCCTCCCCACTTGGAAATTTGTAACATCATTAGCTACAAGTAAATATATCAGTGGGATTAATGGAGTGAATCACAAAGCAACTTGATTGGATTTAAAACCACATTATTTCTTTGGGGTGAATTAGTAAATTTAGCACTGCCAAGAGATGATGGAGTGAGAAGCCAGGAACTGAGCTCTTATTGATCCTGACAATAGATTGGTATGAGGAGGAGAAGTTGGAATGGCTTCCTGTACTCTGTTCTCTGAGAGAAAGGAATCATGGCTTCTCTGCTCGCTGAACCGCACAGAAATGGAGTGCACTGTTCTGGGCTCCTAGCCGAGTTCTGACCACATGTGGTAGGTAGTGTCCAAGATGGCCTCCAATGATCTTACTCCTGGTATTCACATCCTTTCTCCTGCGTGTCAGTTAGAACCAGTGGCTTGCTTTCAACCCCCCTGAATGCAGAAGCAATGACTTGTCACTCCTGAGAGGAGATTACAAACAGACCATGGCTCTGACCTTGCCACTCCCTCTCACCGTCTTTTGGGTTGTTTGCTCTGGGGGGACTCTGATGAGGGAGCCCTGTAGAGAGACCCATAGATGTGAGCCTGAAACTGGATCCTCCAAGGCCTGCCAACAGCCTTGGAAGTGAACTTACAGGCGGAACCTCCCCCAGCTGAACTCTGAGATGACTGGAGACCATGTCAACATCCTGACTGCAGCCTTGTGGGAAACTCCGAATCAGAACCACCCAACCTGCTCCTGGATTCCAGACCCACAGAAATGAACTGTTAACAGGATAATGGTCTGTTGTTTGGGGTCACTAGGTCTGGGGTAATCTGCTACACAGCACAAGAAGACTAATGTACCACATGACTTGCTCTGGCCATTGAAATATAAGGAGAAGCTTCAAGACCTTGAAGTACGTGACTCGCCACAGCCTGGTTTCCTGCCTGGGAAACTGTGCAGGCTGGGGTGGGATAAAACTTCCATGAGACAGGTCCTGGAGCGACCCTGATGAGCCGAGTCTCATCTTCTCCAACACTGCCAGCCTGCACTGGGTGTGCAGTGTGCCCAATAAATAAATTTCGGTTGCATAAAATCTCTTAAGGGGTGGCACAATCAGTTAAGCGATGGACTTTGGCGCACGTCATAATCTCACAGTCTGTGAGTTCGAGCCCCGTGTTGGGCTCAGCGCAGACAGTGTAGAGCCTGGAGCCTCCTTTTGATTCTGTGTCTCCCTCTCTCTCTGCCCCTCTCCCACTTGTGCTCTCTCAAAAATAAACAAACACTTTTTACATAAATAAATACATAAATAAAATCACTTAACATTTGGGAACTGTGTGTTACTCCTGTACAACCTAGTTTATCTTAACTAACCCACTGTCAGATTAAAGTGTGCTGAGGGTTTGGGGTGGGGGGTGCGGAGCAAACTGAAAAATCCCTTGCTCTTCCTGCTAGGAACACGTAAGTGTTGCTTGAAACGGTGTTGAGGTACAGCTTGTTTCCTCATAAAGGCCACCACAACACTGTCTTACAGAAAGAAGTTTCACATCTTCTGTCTCACTGACCTCATGGGTCCACTTGCATTTCCAGAGCACATGGAGAAAGTAGGGTTCTCAAATACGTTAATGGACCAGCATTTGGGGAGAAAATGCCAGATGTTTCCACCTCTGTCCTCTCATTTAATTCTTATAGTAGCCTCACAAGGCAGATATAATTATTGTCACCCTTAATTTACAGACGAGGAATATCCAGATTTGAGGAGGAAGATCAACTCCAGGGATTACTCAGACTGTGGGTAGACGCCAATCCTCAAGCTCTTTCTTTTGACCTCTGCCGGGCCAGCAGCTAGAGCTCCATGCACGGAGCCTGCCCCTTAGTAGGAAGGTTTTAGAACCCAAAGGTTGAAGACTCCCTTATGATGGAGCGTATACTCCCAGGTGGTGGTAAAAAGTAGAGATACACTCCTTACTTGTGTCAATGAAGACTGCATCCACATAGATTTTGGTACAGAAAGAGCCCAGGATAAATCCACAGGCTGGTCCAAATACCAGCATCGTGAACAGGATTCCTGAAAGAAGATGAAACAAAGATTAGATTTACAAAAAAAAAAAAAAAAAAAGAAAAAGAAAAAAAAGCAGCAGATGACCAAAAGAGTCAAGGTCAAGGATATTATTTCACGTTGATCAGATGGGAAATCTGATTATACAAATGACATTATAGGAATTAGTAAAAAAAAAAAAAAAAAAAAAAAAAATCCCAGTACTGGAGCTGTGTTATGCAAGAGTTCTCTGGTTTTTGGTAGGTTGCTCTGAAATATTCGTGGGTCCTGATAGCACTTACTTTTAGACGACTCCCTCCCACACTGTATCAACCAAATTAAAACACACCCACGTCTGTCATTAAATTGTTTCTGTCGTAAACATTTTTGAAAGGACTTCCATAATTTTGCTTTCACATTTATTTGGCTTTATGTAATTCATTTAATTTACGGTTGGCTAAGATTTCTCAGCACTCACTGTACAAATTCAAGAATTGTTGGGAAGTGAGAAAAGGCAAAACCACAAATTATTTTCAAATGTAATAAAATGTTTATGGGCATTAAATTTTGCAAAAAACCGAGCTGACATTATGGTACGCTTTGAGAACATTTAATTAGATGTATTAATTTTAATTTTGCAGCTTCCTCTCCATATTTTGGAGTTATTATCTATTGTTGTAATAGTTTTTCAGGATTCGAGCTTTTCCATAGGACTTGAGAAGACAGTACTAGACATGAACTTAAGTATCTGATGGAGATGGAACCGGGGATTTTGCACAAACCTTTTTATTCATTCTGGGAGAAGTACCAAGCCCAGACGAAAACCCACAGGCTGTATCTATTCAACTAAATTGCAGTTTCGTAGAACATTCTCTGAGCAATGACAGTTCCCAAGGCCCTGAGAATAATAATATGAGTGAAAAAGTGGCCTTTCCTTCAAGAAGTTGGTTGGCTGTGGAGACAAGCAATACGTGGCTTGATCCAACCCAAGCAGATTGCCTGTAAGATGGGTGCTAACAGGTCCACGTGGACACATGAAGAGCAAGGTTGGGGATGAATTCAATCAAAGGGAACCTGAGCTCAGTGGAGAGCACCTGTGGTCTGCTCACAGGGGTAGACTAACTCATCCTGATTCTCTTGGTGATGTCATGGGTTCCAAGTGTTTCATGCAACCACTCAAATATTCATTCATGCACTCAATATTTATCAAGCTCCTTCTAAGAGCCAAGCAGTAGTTGGAGGAATGAAGATTCAGCATTGAACCAAACAGTTAAGAACCTAGCCTTCCAGAGCTCACTGTCTTAGAGATGGAGAGAAAACATACACTATAGACAGGAGCTCATCTGGTTTATACATACTCGGCAAAGGAAGCCACATCTTCCCCATTTATAGACAGAAATCCAGACCCCAAAGCAATCACTTGAAGACAGCTTAGAAGGGGATGTTGTTTGGTAAAGGAAGGAATGAAAAGAGAACGGTTTATATCATGGAAATGGGGCTAACTCCATTCTCGGTGAAATCCTACTCTGTGATATGGAGCAATCTAGAAGTTCTAGAGTCTCAAATAGAAGTTCTAGAGTCTCAAAATACCCTCTCCCGAAGCCAGCCAGAGACCCCCCAATTTCACAGCTACTCCTGTTTATAACAATCTTGAGAGGATCAAGAGTCACCTTATTAGTGCACTGGTTCTGATTTGTCACAAATTAGATTAAGATAAACAAGTGGAGAAAGTTGAGAACATTTGGGAAATTATTGGAAAAGTCTAGAATATGGGCATCTTTTAGATATGGGCTAGAATTGGGGGCGGGGGAGGCTCTCATTAGCAGGAAAGAATTAGGGACCAGAGCTATTCTTGGCCCATTCCCTGGAGGAAAGTGAAGCAGGGAGAGATGTGGAGAAAGCCCCAGGGGGCAGGTGTGGAGGCATGGACAGGGGGGTGTCCAATGCAAGAGCGACATCCTCTCCTCCAGGCTGTAGGCAGAAGCGAGCCGCTGGTCAGTCACTGGTACGCTAAAAGATGGCTCAGCGAGCAAACCATCTGCTCAGGTAGTTCCAAAAGGAAGGGACACAGGAGACAGCAACACAATTCTCCTGCCAAGGGCGCTGCAACTACCCATGTGGCTCACCGCTGATATCCTAGCAGACCCTCTGAGCCCCCCAGACACCGCACTACCACTTGGGATAACGCCTTCTCTCATGCCCGTTAAATGGAACCCCCAACCAATGTAATAACCACCGATGCCTCCCCTAGCGATTGAGCAATGCAAATTACAGCTAACACTTAATAGGTCAAAGGACTAAGCTGTGAGTATCATTGGAAGAAACAATGGATGTGCTGAAGAGGCTGTGGAGACTATTCTGTTACTCTCACCCCCCCTTGGGGGCAGTGGAGAGTTCGGACGGGTCAGTCTTCACGGAACAGCTGAGGACCCCAGGTCCCAGGCCTCCTGCCCTCGTGGCAAGCTTTAACACAGAAGAAGGGGCATCCCTGAAGCTCGGCTGCCCACGGGAGCCCCCCACAGGCCAGTCATCCATTCTGGCAGCTCCAGTGGGCACAGGCTTCCTGTGGAGACACCATGCACCGAGGCGTCCTCTCCATCAGCCAAGATCTCCACTCAAGGACGAGGGTTTCCAAGCCGTTGGGATTGTGGCTTTCCATTTTCTATTTTTTAATTAATTAATTAAATTTTTTTTAACATTTATTCATTTTTGAGAGAGAGATAGAGTGTGAGTAGAGGAAGGGCAGAGAGAGAGGGAGACAAGAATCCGAAGCAGGCTCCAGGCTCTGAGCTGTCAGCACAGAGCCCGACGCGGGGCTCGAACCCACGAGCGGTAAGATCATGACCTGAGCCGAAGTCGGATGCTTAACTGATGGAGCTGCCCAAGAGCAGCTGTGGCTTTCCATTTCCACAGGATGGAGTCTTCCCACAATGCCAGAGAAACCTGATAGGACCCAGTTCCAAAAAACAATTGGAAGATAGAGAACACATGTATTAAAATTTTTTTAATGTTTGAGAGAGAGAGAGAGTGGGAGAGGGGCAGAGGGAGAGATAAAGAGAGAGAATCCCAAGTATGCTTTGCATCATCAGCTCAGAGCTTGATGTGGGACTCAAACTCATGAACTGCAAGATCATGACCTGAACTGAGATCAAGAGTGTGAAACTTAACTGACTGAGCCACACAGCTGCCCTGAACACATGTATTTTTGTATGAAGGGCATTTACCCCCCACTCAGCTAAAACCTCTGGACACATCTTCTAAGCAGCTCCTCCTCAGAGAGATGTCGAGGAAACTTCCAATACAAGTTCTTGAATATTTTCCATGGAAGAATCCAGCAGTGATGCGGGCGGTGGCAGGGTGGGGGGTGTCTTCACGCATCAGGAAACACCCCTTTTCCACTTCAGTAATATCTTAGGCTAACAAGACAAATCAAGGCAGCATCGCAGAGCACAACCCTGGGTCTTTACGGGAATGCTGTTCCCCAGAGAGGGCATGAGGCGGGCTAGGATCTTACAGATGGGTACTTCTGAATGCACTTTCTTGCTCTCCTTTCGATTCATCATCCTAGGTTGCGATTTTATTCTTATTAATGAAACCACCTCAAATGTTCTGCCCAAATGGACAGGGAAAAGATTGTCCAGTGCTAAAATCCACAATCCCTGTGTTGAACAGGAACTGCCTCAGGACAGGAGAGGACGTGCTTCATGGCTCAGTGCTGCCCCTTGCTGCCTGCCAGAGTCACCAACACTGGAGGGGAGGGGCGATAGGGGAGAGGAAGAGAAACTGAGTCACAGAAAAGCTGCTAAAGGTGAAGGGCCCATTCCACCCTACTACCTGGAGCCATTTACACCTATAATCTCCTGTAGCCTTTTCAATGACTCAGGTAATCTACTGTGCCCGTTTCACAGAAGAAGAAACAATCTCAGAGAGGTTTCACACCTCACTCCCAACCCAAAGCTAGGAAAGCCACACAGCCGGATCACAAGCCAGCTTTCCCCCACACGCAAAGGGGAAAATGACATTAGAGACAGTTCAGGAAGAGAATCATGGCCCCCCTGTATTTAAAACCTAGCTCCACCACTTTCGAGCTTTGCGAACCTTGGGCAAGGTATACTGAACTTCCCTGTGCCTCACCTTTTTCTTCTGTACAATGGGAACGATATTAGACCCATTTCACAGGACTGTGCCAAGGATTTAATGTTTCACTTATTTATAAAGCTCTTAGAACAGCGTCTGACTGAAAGCTAAATAGAGGATGCCTGCGTCTCTTCTATTACAATGAATTACATGTGGGTCCTCAGGCCTCCTCTTTCCAAAATATTACCACCCTCCATGCCTGTCTCCTAAAGCCACCGGCAGGGGAGGGGGGCTGGCACCGGGAGCACGCCAGGCCCCAGAGAGGGTTCCTACTGGGAAGCAGCTGCCATCTCGAGCTACACCAGGGCGTAGACCGACTGGCCGCTCAGAGTCCCCTCCTCTGCCAGCACGTCCTGGTGATCACCTGGCTTCCTAGGCACGTGAAGACTGAGCAAAGGCCCAGAGGGAATGGGATGTCCTCTGTGGGGATCTAGCTCCAGCGTCCTGGTCTGAACACAGGTCCCCTCTGTAAATCGGATTGGTGTAAATCTGCAGTTCCCAAACTCTGTGCCGCGGAACCTGGGGAGGCAGGTAGTACCACAATGAACTCACAGGGGCACCACAAGATATTTTTTTTTTTTTGTATGTTCATGTATTTTTTCTTTTTTTTCATCTTCAAAGATTTTATTTTATTTTTTTCATGACTTGAGGTAGCTTTTTTTTTTTTTTTTTACAAATAGTTTATTGTCAAATTAGTTTCTACATAACACTCAGTGCTCA